>NW_005842726.1:8231-21100 GCF_000455745.1 Alligator sinensis | reverse complement strand
CTTTCCTTTATTTCATTACTATTTGTATCACCGAGACCCTTGTTTTCCCTGCAGTAACTTTACTATGACTTTTTAATCAGTTAGTTTGCCTGCTTTTTGGGGGTGGGAGGCAGGGATGAGGGAATGGAGTACATAAAAATATAAGGATTGTGGATTTGGTTTCACTCTGGGAAACAGCACTACAGAACATTTAAAGTTAGTGAATTTTTGAGGGGGAGTATCACTGCTCACTTAATTAAAGAGTGAATAAGTAAAATATCAAATAGCCTTGGTTTTAAAAGTTCTTGGAATACAAAAATTGGAGTGGTGTTGTAGACATGGTGGTTCAGAAAATATTTAAGCAGCAAGACTTTTTTTAGTGATAACTTTTATTGGACCAATTGTCTAAAAAGGCTGGTCTAACAGCTCTGCCAACTACAGGTTGTTCCAACAAAGCTAAAAGCAAGCCAACATCTGCTTTGAGGTGGTTCTGATTTGATCCAAAGCAAAACTTGGGACAAAAGAAGACTGGTATAACCCTTTACACACACAAGTTGTTTCTGGAATGAATGGCAATTAAATGAACCACAGCTGTCCAAGGAAAAGGTGTTAGCACATTTGGAACAATGAGTCTGTTTGTCTGTAAGACCCCAGGACAAAAGGCTTTCTTCCAGGAGAAATTTTTAGCCTAAATGATATTACCTGAAAAACTATTTTGCTTCTCTTGAAGTACATAGTAGTTGATCTGTGCATAGAAGTATTGCTATGGGGCTCATCCTTTCTCCAACTCCCATGCACACCTGTCCAGACAATGAAAAGAAAATGAGACCTACTAGTCAGAACATTATTTCAAAACATTTTCTCCTCCATCCATTTTTCTTATCTCAATTAATTCTCAATTCTCATCTAACAAACACCAAACCCTCAGAGGCCCTAATATGGGACAACACAGCATGATGGTATTGTGATGATAGATGGATTATTTATAAGGGCATGAAACAGATTGGAAAAACTAAACACAAGGCTGAAAAAAAAATATCTAAAGTGCAAAAATGTTTAAATGACATGGGAGTAAATCTTTAAGCATGAACAATTTTCTTTCCAGTCTGCACTGCATCATTCCTTCAACTCACATTTTTTATATTCTAAAATAATTTATTTAAAAGAAAAGATATTCGTTAATGTGGTTTGGGTGGGAAAGCAACAAATACAGAGTTAAAATGTGTGACGATTCTAGTAATAACGGATTTTAATAACACCACAATAAAAGTACACTGAGAATATGATTAAATGTACTGATATGCTGCTAAGGAAATATTAGCTACTCTATTGCTACCAACATACAAATAAACATACATTTCTCTGGATCTCATTGACATGACTTCTGATTCATATTTTTAAGTGCTGGATCTAACCAGTGGTCACTCTTACTAACTTCTATGAGCAACATACCAGATTCATTCTTCATTGGGACATATAATGAATGAATGGTAATGAACTCTGGAAGCCTGAGTAAACTTGTTAACTCCATTTGATTCTCTGCATTGTAGCTGTAGCTTTTTATTTATTTTTTTAAAATACTGCTTCATTTCTTTCATTTTTGCTATCCAGGGTCTTGAGCTGCTTGTTTTACTTCTCTCCCACCTAAGGAGAAATACTAAAGTTCACAATCAAAACAATACCAAGTTTTAGCCTTCAAGACAATAATTTTCTGAGATTAATTTGAGTTTCATTTTATTGTTGCACATTTATCCTTTACAATGTAAATTTCTTACATCAGAATATTTATTATCAAGCAACACCCTGCTGTTAAAAATCTTTTTCTTTTTCTAAGCCTAGAGCAATTTTCTGTATACATATGTGCACAAAGGAAATGGACATTTTCTGCACAATGCAGAAGCTATGGATTTTATTTTTAACCCTTGCTATACAGCACAGTCTGGGGGCGCTCCATACAAATAGCATACAAATCTAATCAACAGCTAGCATACAAATCTTATCAAAATACATTTGAAGGAAAAGGTACCTTTCTTCATTATTAATATTTCTGTTTGGATCTTTGGAAGGTTTATAATAAGGTTGTTCCCTTAAAAAGGAAGTTCATGTCTTCCAAATAGAAGCACAACTGGTTACCAAGAGGACAATATCTAATCATTACCAGTGGCCCACATATGAATATTTTCCTATACCAGTTTCTTGAGATGTTGCATGGGGCATGAACAATATATGGTTTGAAAAAAGTCAAGGTAAGTTTTGAAAGCACCAAATAAGTAAAATATTTAGGTTTAAGTGGCTTTGAGAAAACAGTGGAGAATATTCGCTTAGTCTTGCATGTGATATATATATTAAGGGTCATTATTACTGTTGTTACTGTAATCAATACAATTCTGGGCTGATATTATATCAATGATTCTCAACCAGGGGGTGCCTCGAGATCCTTTCAAGGATCTTGAGGGGTGCCACACAATGTTAGCACTGTTAGGTATGCAAACACAATTGACATGGTAAATCCAGGGATTTCAGATAAGAATCCATACTGTTAAAAACATTCAGACTTGTTGTGGTCTTTCTGAGTTCTTTGTAACAGAGAAATTGCCCTATTCTTTTTTTTGTAATAAAAATATGAGTGACAACTAAGTGCTGGTATTTTCCAAGTATAAAAGGTTGAGAATCACTGTATTAAGTAGTCATTTTCAAGTTTAGAGATTATTTCTTAATCAGTATTCTCATAAATATCTGTTCCAAAATGCAGTAAAGCAGAGAACCATATTCTATTCTTTGACTAAAGAAAATTCCAGAAAATAGGTTCAACAGTAAGGTAGGAGGGCTGCCGAAATCTAGAAGTAGGGCAGACCAGTACCAGATGAAGGCTTGAGAGTTGGGCAGGCCAGCATCAAATGACGTTTAAGACATCCAAGTGTAAGGTGCTCCATCTGGGGGCAAATAATCCTCCTCATACATACAGGCTTGAAGGTGACAGCCTGACCTGCACCACAGCTGAAAGGGACCTAGGGGTAATGACTGACCACCGCATGAACATGAGCCATTAGTGCAATGTGGTGGCCAGCAGGGCAAACAACATGCTGGCATGCATCAACCAATGCATCTTGTGTA
Source organism: Alligator sinensis (assembly GCF_000455745.1). NCBI lineage: Eukaryota > Metazoa > Chordata > Crocodylia > Alligatoridae > Alligator > Alligator sinensis. The sequence continues at coordinate 18,007 of NW_005842726.1, read as the reverse complement.
AAACTAAGGCAGTGATAGTCCTGCTGTACTCAGCACTGGTGAGACCGCAGTTGGAGTACTGGGTCTAGTTCTGGGAACTGCACTTCAATAAGGACGTGGAAAAACTTGAGAGGGTCCAGAGAAGAGCCACCCGTATGATCAGGGACTTGCACGGCAAGCCATATGAGAAAAGGCTGAGGGACATGGGCTGCTTTAGCCTAAAGAAGAGAAGGTTGAGAGGGGACTTGATAGCGGCTATCAGAGAAGTGCATCAGGAGCTCGGTGAACAACTGTTCACTAGGGCACCCCTGGGGAAGACCAGGACCAGTGGATACAAACTCCTGGAAGGCTGCTTCAGGCTTAATACCAGGAAAAACTCCTTCACAGTCAGGGTGTCCAGACTGTGGAATAAGCTCCCTCCAGAGGTGGTACAGTCACCTACCCAGGAGGTTTTCAAGAGAAGACTGGACAATCACTTCGCTGGGGTCACCTAACCTGAGTTGTCTTCCTGCCTAGAGCGTGGGGAGGGGGGAAGGGGGGCTTGACCTGATGATCTGCAAGGTCCCTTCCAGCCCCTAATAATCTATGAGTCTAGAGGTGTGCCCTCTAAAGGATCTCTTCCAGGAGGCCATCAGTGCTAGTTAAAGTTGTTTTTTTTTTAAATAAAGAAGTGATCTGAGACCACTAAATTAATTTCACTAAGGCTGGTATTTCCCAACCTGGATTTCATAACCCGAAAGCAAAAGGAATGGTATCCTGCCACTAATTCCTTTTATCCATCTAGAGCCTTAGCAGCAAGCAGTCACAGTCAGTTGTTTAAATTAGTGACAGAAAATAAAACACCGAAGTGAATCCTGGAGAAAATACAAGTGACAAATGACAGCTACTGATTGAAGGAATAAGATTAAGGAATGCAACAAAGTGTCCAAAATATGGTAATAGTAGAAATATACTACTTGCATAATAATTGGACAAAGTGAAAATAATCATAGAATACGTCTTTGTAGTTTGTTATAGTAGTATGGCTGATGCTATGATGCTTTGAAGTAGCTTAGCTCAAGCAGAAGTGACCACAAGCAAAAGGCCAACCCAATCTTTTCTCAGGTTACTATGTTCTCACTGTAGCAACAGCAATGTGACTGATGCCAGGATTCTCAGTTCTTTGTACTGCATTATTCTGAGTTCTCTTTCAAAATTTGGGCAGTGAATTTTGTGAAACTTTTCAATCCTTTCTGGCCATGTACAAGAAAGAGCTGTTAGCTTTGGAAATTATTGGCACATATCACTTTTGTTTCTTTCCTGTGTCTGTATTCATCTGGAAAGCCAGGGTTTCCACTCTGCATGATGACCTTTATGAAATCTGACCTTTCTGTAGTTGGTCTTTCAAAAGCAGAAGCCACTAACACAGCATGCAATACAGTGAGAGGTTTTTCAGCAGCTTTCAACATGCTTTAATTAGATAACAGACCCATATTATTGCTGTACAGAGATGCTTGTTGCAGTTTCATAAGAATTCCATCTTCTTAGGGTTTCATTTTTTTTTTAAGTAGGACCCCAAACATACTACATAGTAACTCAGACCTAGCATAACCACCGGTAGACCCAGAATTTGTGTATGAAAAAAGGACCTCATGGAAATGTATGTTGAGTTTGAGCAAAGCCACACAGATGTGATCTGCTTTATCAGTACAAAAGTGGGTCATTTTTGCTATCCGGAAACCCAGAATGTTACAGGTCACTAATGAAGCAATTTAGTACTGGAAGGTCTATGGTTGATGCTGTGGCAACAAAAGTATGCAAGACAGCAATTCATGTGATTTGTTCTCAGGTGGTGACAATTGCTAGTGCCCATGGTATTATAGGAGGCTTTCAGTGTACGACTCCAGCACAGTTTGAAAAGTCCACTAACGCCGCATGTGCTAACTTTTTCCATTCTAAACATAAAAATGTGTTTTAAGCTTGTACTCCTGCTTTTAACATTCCACAATTCTAAAGTGGAAACAATGGGCATATTTAACATGAAACTAATGAACTACTTTTTTTTTTATTTTTAAGAAATTTTTCGTGTTCCAAACCAAATCAAGTCCAAATCTGTCAGTCAGTCCAGAACCATAAGAGGCCCTACAACTGGCAAACATCCTCCACCAGGGGCTTCAAATATTTCCAAGGTCTTTTGGCAGGCATTCTATGTGCAGGCCCAAGCCCAAAGGCTTGGGGTTCAGATGCCCCCAGGTTTCACCTGCTCTTAGCCACATGGCCACAGGAGCAAGCTAGGGAGGAGCCTCCCATTTCCATAAAGTGGGCTTTAAGCCCCAACACCTCGTCGGATTCTGAACCATGCCAGAAGAACAGTTATCGCTGGGAATGCTTAAGAAAACTGCCTTCATGGACCCAGATGTATGATGTTGCCCCTGCCAGGTACACTTGATCTTAGCCAAAAGGCCAAGAAGTGATGAAACTAATAAACTACAAGCCCAACAAATGCATACCTTTTGATCCCAATGTAACAGTGCAACAATGGATATCACTGTCATCCCTGGGATTCTTGGCTTTCTACTACTGGAGAGGTAAGCATTGTAATCCAACAGTGTGCACCATGCATCAGGAACTGGAAATACTCAAGAAGCTGAGATAGTGAACAATGGCAGTGTTTGTCCTGTTGAACACTGTACACCTTGAACCAGAAATGAGTTCACCCATTATAGCAGCTGATAATAGTTCACATTTACCTATACACAAAATGTAGAAGCAGCTGTTGGTGGAATTGCATCATATTGCAAAAATGATCAAAGACAGCACTTTGGTTGCAGGGAAACTGGGAACATGGAACCATAGATACAAACTTGCCATGTGGCAGCTGTTGAAAGAATTCAGTTTTACACTAGTCAGTACCTAAAGAGTCCTGTTTCTGGTCCACAAAGAACCACAGGTGAATCCTGATAGCTGATAAAAGAGTTGAACTCTGTACCTTTTCAAAAACTTGGCAATAAGAGTATTTTCAAAGTATGAAACTCAAACTAGTGAAGAGTACTTGGGAAGATTTGGACTTACACAAGGTGTACCATGCTACATTAAATGAATGGGAACTTTATACGACCAGCTTTCCTTGCCTCATTTTCCCACCTACACCTGGGATTGAGGTAGGAAGCTAAACCACAAAAGAACAACAGTTTAGTTTCAGGGTAAGAGGCTACATGATGGTGATGATAGGGAAGGTGGGGGTCGGAGCAGAAAGAGTCTTTTTCCTGTCTGACAGACTACATGTAATACTAGGTTTGAGGATGTCTTTTGAGTACTCTGCCTATTTTTATACAAAGTGAAGAACTTCCAGGCACCAGGTGGAGACACCATGAGGCACAAATACCCCAGAGGGGACTCAAAGCACTGAGTCCTTACTACATTACTAGCTCTAGCTTCAACACATCCCATGGAGGACCAGCTAAAAAAAATCCCCAGTTATCTTGAGCTAAGGATTTCTATGTCTGAATGGGATTTCTATAAGGGGTAACATTCAAATTATACCTTGAGTTAACAAAGTCCACATCTATAGTCAGCAATCACTTGATACTGTTTGAAGTAATATTAAAAATACTGTCCTATGAATATTACATTCAGTGCTTCCCCTCATTCTGATCTACTTTATATAAAAAAAATCTATGGTTCTCTATCAGAGAAAAAAAATGTAATACTGTTAAGAAATAAAGTAAGCACCCTTAACAGTGTAGTCTTTTTGCACTACCTCCACTTAAAAGAGACAAGTACAATTTTCACCATTTCCTGTTGTAATCACTCTGACAAATACATTGGTTCTTTATACAGCATTATTTTCCTCTTAACCCTCATCTGAAAACAAAGCTCAATGAAGCAATCTTCTGGCCATAACCTTTTATTTCAATAACAGCGTTGGTTTTCATGCTTTCAAAAATGTAAATTTAAAGCTTATTCTGTTCCTAAAATACTAATTTATTTCTCCTCAGTGTCTTTGTGGTGTCACAATAAAGGCATAAACACCTGCAAGCCTGTGACCTTTTAAGATGTTACTCACCTGGGCATAGGAAGTGGTTAGGGAGGTTGCTGTAGTTATAATCAGAGCTGTTCCAGAATATTTGCTACTTAGGGACACAGTGACAGCTGTTGACCTTGACTTTATTGAGACATAAGTTTGAAAATGACTGGGAGATGGACCACTAAGTTTGTAGGCTGCATAAAGATTGACAACTTGTATTCAGTCCCATATTAGTGACAGGTTGGTGAGGGATAATGATAATATTTCTAAGGACGGGGACATTTGATATATTTAGTTTACACTTTGTTTTCACATTAGAAAAGTAAAGTGTTTTCATCCTTGGTTTCACTCAATTCTATTTGCTTTAATGTAATTGTCTGTTCAGATCCACTGATGGTGAAAATTGCATTTGTCCTTATCAGTGGAGGTTGTATAAAAAAAAATGAAAAATTTGAAGGAGATGTAGTTTTAATCCAAATAAGCTACATTTATTACCTTTAAACTGATGCAATGACCCTATAAATCCCCAGGAAAAGGCAATAAGGTTTTATTTTTAGATGTATTGAAGTGTTTGTTTCTCAAAGAACATCTTATATAGGACCCACAGAAGTTTAGGAAGTTTGTTTGTTTAAAGAACTACTTTTCTTTTATAAGGTGGAAGGGTGCCCCTAACTGCATTGTGTAACTTCAACCATGGGCTACTTTCTTTTTACCCAAGTATCTTAGGAAAAATACAAGCAGCATTCCTCCTCCTAATTCTATTTTGTAGTTTATTTTCTTATAAATGTATTTAATATAATATGTTCCTATTTTGCTTGTTGAAATATATTGCCAAAACACTCCAGTTACAGAACTAGCTTTAAAAAAAAAGGTGTGATTTGGGTTAAAACTGAGATAAAACAAACAAGCAAACTATATTTTGGGGGCTTTTTATGTTCCATTTCTGTTTGTAATCTTAAGCATTCACAGAATGCTTCCTTTGAAATAAGAAATACTTAAAATTTTCATAAAAACTGAAATGATGCTGTAATTAGAGGAGCAAAAATGTTAAGGAAAAACACTAGTACTCTCAAATTTTTCACTATTTTGGTTTGAAAGTTGAACTACATTGGGAGGTATTTTTTTTAAACAGACTTCTTTGAACTCAATTCATTTTTGTTAATCCTTTGTAATAAATGAGATGATGCTACTACTAGTTTTTTTTATTTTGTAGAAACGTATTTCTCCATCTGGGTATAGATAAACCCTTTTCTTGCAGAATTTGCCATTTTTCAGTGAGGCTCTCTCTGTGGTAAAATTATTCATGAAGCAGTTCACAAGACTGTACTGGTAAGGAGCTGTGACTCTAGTCTATACCAACCTCTGCTGTACCTTTTTACTCCTTTTCCCTTCAATTCCTGTTCTAATACATGGTAATAATTACCACATAAGATGGTTTTGATCAGGGTGGTATTAACAATGTTTATCATGGGCTCTAACCACTAGCAACAGGATCAAGATGACTTTAATTACTATATTCCCTGCATCTATGGAGAGACAAGCAGTTTGAATCCAACTATAGCCATCAGGCCTCTGAGCAAGTTAGGGCAGCTGGATCCATTTTAAGAAGAAACCTGGTAATGGAGCAGATTTTGTTTTGCAGTTGGGGAAGAGGTTGTGTGATGGAGCAGAAACTCTGCCAGTCTTTCAAAGGGTGAAGTATGTACTTCTGCTTGACATGGTGGATAAAGCTTGAATCTTCTACAACCCTGTCTTCACTCCTATGCATTTCATTTAGGAATGGAACCTCCTGTAGCATGTTGTGAGCAGGGGCTCCTACGTCAATAATAAAGAGGAAAAACTTTGACTCCAAGTTTCCCGCCCGTGTTTTTCTTGCCTGCCATGACTTGATGGGAGTTAATTCAAAGAAATGTGAGGGTAACTCTGTGTTCTAATCATAGTTAAAATTGATATTCTCACTTTTATTCTCTTAATGCCTCTGTATCTGGAGGTCTGCTCACTTTCCAACAATCAGCCTGAGCCTGGCTTTTGGGAACATGACCTCTAATAGCTCTTGGTCCTTAATGGAAACCTATAAAAAAAACCTCACAAAAAACCAAGTACAAATTGGCCTCTTCGTTGGGCATGAAATCAGCTCTGTTGCTCTCTCTGACCATGACTCTCAATTTCCCTTCTGGGGGTTTGCTGCTCATTCATAACTTATTTTTATTTGTCCTACTTCTAGTTAGTAATTAACAAGGTTTATCCTTCTCCCCAAGTGCGGTGAATGCTCCTGATGTCAGCCAGTGACATCATCCTTCCGGGTGTCTCATCGCCAGCCGGGTGAGTTTCTCTTTTTAAGTTTCTCTAAGTAACGGGGACCTGAGGTTCCCTGTTACACATATAAAGTTTGGCTCCCTTGTTAGGGGGGGGAGGAGTGCTCTATCTTTTTCATGTTCTCTTCCCCTCCACACAACAATAGAAAGGATAGCTACAACCAAATACAATGTCAGCCAGACTGCCTCTGATGGCAATACACCTTAAATCCTGATGAGTGGAATAAATAAGATGCTCCTAGTTAAAAAACCCAGTGAAAGACTCACCAAAAGGGAAGAACAAAAGGGAAAAAGAGAATTCTCAATAAAGTAAGCAAAATCAACTACTAAACAAGGAATGCATTTGCTATACTTCCTACTACTCTGACCAGCCAGCCAAGCGTGTACATTTGAGTCATCACAATGGGATGCTACTAGCCTTTCTAGTACAGCTTACTCTTCCCAGGGGCTTACCAATCTTTGTTTCCACTGTTTCATGGAATGGAAAAATGGTTTGTCTTTAAAATGCAAGGAACAGGGAGAGAATTTCCTACCAGGGCTCTCCCAACCATGGTTTCTATTCTGTAACAAAGCACAATCAAAGATCTGGGATGCTCTTTAATACTCATGTCATCTTAATAAAATGTCAGTGACCAATTGTGATGTACAGAAGTCTCAAACAAGCTCACAGCACAAATGGAGGTCAACTAGATAACATGGCAATAAAACTGCATTAAGAACAGAAACATGCTGAGTAGCACATGGAACAGATTGGCAGTTTGGGAGGCTCACAGGATTGCAATTGCCTCTAATTCTGCCTATGAGTCAAACTAACAATGCTGCATACTTGAAAGAGGAATTCTGCTCTTTCTTCCCTCTCCAGAGAGGTGTGTGTTACTTCTGTAACTTGTGCTGTCAACAGTTCTACTTTATCTTTAATAACATTTTAGATACAGTACTATGAACTCCTTGCTTCCTATATGGAAACTACTGTGATAGCCCTACTGAGCCAAATCCTACAGGGCTTTCAACAAGTGATCACCACTCCCGTCACTTCTTTATAGTTCAGTTCATCTTGTGGAAATTAACGTCATTACATTTTTTTCCAAGTCACACTGAGTCCTGCTCATAAAAAAAATTAATTCCAAAGGCTTAATCAGTTTCCCTAATAAGGTAGTTCAAGTGGAAAAATAAATTGCTTGAAAGTAAGCAAAAGAAACTTGTACCTACTTGGTTTGCAGGTTTGTCTAGGCTTGTTTTGCAAAGTAATGTGTAGCAGAACAGTTGTGCCATATTCCCATATTACTTCTAGAGAATGACCTTTTTTCTCCTTCAGATAAGTTTCCATTGCAAAGTAAGTGCATGAGGTCTTAACATATCAGGTGACAACTAGCTTTATAAGCTCTCCTCTAGTTAGAGGATCTTAAGCCTAGTTACCTCTTTAATAAATCATTTCAAAAGTTTATGAAATTTAAAGCAAGAACTTCTCCTGGTATCCTCTATCACCACTTAAAAACCGATAACTTATTTTTTTCCTTGAAATGTTCACAAATATATGATATGGATATCTATGGAATCTATGGCCTGAAATGACTCTCAACTTTGAGTGACTAATTACTTAAATTTAATTTGACTAGAACAGTTTGGTTTCATTATCTTAAACTGAGACATACATCAAAGCCTGTGCGGGGGAAGGTCTTGAATTTAAAACTCATTTCTCCAATTGAAGACTTGCTCCATAGTAATCTAAGGCACAGCAGGTATTCTTTTTATATCTAGATGACTTGAATCACCCTGGGAAAAGGTAATGAAGGCTCCCTCACATGAATTGGAGATTCAGAGTTTAGCTGATTCAGAACAAGCACTCTTCATTATCATCCCTTCTATTCTGGCACTTTCCACCCTGGTGTGTCAGTGGCATTTTCAACCCCTGCAAGCACTCACCTAAGCAAAAAACAAATGCACAGCCTACTCTTTGGAAACCATTCAGTTCCCTTTTGCGCAACATCTTTCATCCAAAAATTGTCACAAAAAGCTTCACTGTCTATTAAAAAAATCCAGCATTTCATAGAGAGTGCAAGTGCATCAGATAATGGGGAGAGAGACCAGAACAGCAGCTAGATAAGAATGAGTCAAGCTGTGGATAAAAGCTAAAAGACAGTCAAGTGGAAAAGAGAGAAGCTAAACAATTCACACACTGAGGCCATGAGGGACAATGAAATGAATAATGAACACTGCAGTAGGAAAATCTACTTACTTTTGAAAATGTTCTCTCTCAAGTTTTGTATTTTATTAGCTATTATGCAAGCTGATTTGTTTGTACATAAACAGTTTTAAGATAAGGTCTGTATGCCAGATTCTGATCCCTTTTCTCACACTGCTTAGCACCTTACACCACACTTATGTCCACTGAACCAAACAGGACTGCTCAAGGAGTAAGGTGTTACTTGCATGAATAAGTGGACTAGACTCTCCCTATTTTAGTTGAGAAGAAAAATCAAGAGATTTGATAGCTCCTATTACCAGATCTTCACTTCTATAGTGTCTGATACTATTGACCCAGATCATGAATGAGTTGTCTGGGTGCTACCCTAATATTTCATAATAAGTGCTGGGCTGCTCCATTTACCTTTTCCATTTTATTGAATGAATCAAAAATATACCAAATCTAATACAAAAAACCAGCTATTAAGATAAAAAACCACCCAGTATCTCCATTAAAATTCCTTGTAAGAAAAAAGAAAAACCCTAATTATTCCCCTTAACAACATCAAATAATACACCAAACGAGAGGGATTTTACTCTTTCTTTGCCAAGGGTGAAAGAGCAATGCTATAAATTCTTTCAAGTGTAGCCATCACTGATCTTGCTACACGTGTACATTTCTAGCCATGCCACATCTAAAGACAAGAACTTGATAGCAACTTAAAAAACCCCTATATATAAATTCTACCTCATTACAGAAGACACTCTGTTACTGAAAATAAAGGATTTCTTTCTTGTGCTTTCTTTCTTTATTCAAAATGTACTTCCTGCCCACCTCCCTTTTTATTTTGTTTGATGTGTGTGTGTGAATGTGCACACACACGTGCGTGCATGTGCACAGGTACATGCATACAATATCATAATATATTATTTAATCATTAGGCTTATTAGCCATATGTCAATGGTTGTGGGTCTTCTCAGAACTCACAAATCAAAAACTGAGGGCAAAATCCATAAAGAAGGGGGAGGAGGGGTGCATTGCAATACATCACTTTTAGTTACACTGCCACCTACTGTTATCCTTAGGCCAGAATTACATGCCCCAAGTCCTTCCACAATGCTGAACAAGAATCAGGAACCCAAGTCTGGAGTTTATTGAAGCCAATCAAATGAACTAGCCTGGGAAATGCAGAGGGACCTAAATCTGTCCTCTTGAAGATAGGTAGGCACTCAAGACTCTCAGTCATGAAGCTTCTTTAATAACCAGCCAACCAATGATTGGTTGACTCTCT
>NW_005842726.1:4945-8200 GCF_000455745.1 Alligator sinensis | reverse complement strand
AGGAGTGATTGAGACATACTCTCAAATTTCCAAGTCTGGTAGGGAGGGCACTCTCCTAGAATACAGGAAATCTGCGTCTAACTCCTTACTCCAACTGAGGGAAGTTAAGTATTTGAACATGAATAATTCCATTGCTATTAAACACAATTACTCATATGCTTATTCACAGTATTGAGACTTAATGCACTCATTGTGAGAGATAAGCAACTATTTGGCTGCAAGTCTGGAGTACATCAGTATGCTAATGAAGCTGAGCATGCCAGGCATGCTCAGAATCTTCTATGATGAGGTTACTTTTTCTGCTTTTTTTTGCCAGCTTCACTCCAGGCCTGCATCCATACCATCTCAATCACAGTCCACAACAAAAAATTGTGGAACCTTGGTGTCATTTCCAGTCATAATTTAAAGTCATAATTTAGCATCGTTCACCTTAACAGCTGAGTAACAAAGCAGAGCCCTATAAAGCCAATCCCACTTTCTTTACCCGGTAACAAAATTACATTAACATACCATTTTCTTTAGTCAATAAAACAGTCTTTTCCTATAGATCTGATTATTCATCACAAGTGTCTTCTCTTCAGGTACTGTTCATCATTGCTATACATTTAGCAATCAAACTGAAGCAGCAAGTACTAGTAATAGTGAGTACAAAGAACTTAGTGCTATACTTTTGCCTCCCATCTGTGAAGTTGTCACAGTTATAGCTTTGTTGCCACTATATCTCTCATCAGCAACATTTAGTTCACAGAATGATGCTGGAATCAACAGGATTTCCTAAACAACTGAAATAATTGACTTTTTGGGGGGTCAAATATTATATCAAGAGGCAAAACGCTGTTACATATACAGGCACGCCTCACTTAACATTGTCCTGGTTAACATTGTTTCATTATTACATCGCTCATTTATTAGAGAACACACTTGTTTAAAGTTGCACAATGTTTGCTTATAATGTTGTTTGACCATTGCCCACTAGTAGGTAACCAATGTGATGTAATTGGATTCGCTTAACATTGATTAGCTTGAAGTTGCATTGTTCAAGAACATAACTACGATGTTCAGTGAGGAGTAGCTATACTAGTCTATAATATTACTCTCAGGACAACTTTTCCACTTAGCACGCTGGACACATAATTACCAAACTATATGCAATTCCCTATATGAGCTATATCATGCAAGTGACTTCATTCAGCTGGCTTGTTCATAGCTTTGCCAAACTACATTTAAATTCCTGTGCAGAAGAAAGGCCTATGCAGGGGGTAATGGAGCCAGAATGGCTAGGTGCTGGGCACCTGAATCTGCAGGAGTGAGTAGGTGTTACGATGGGAGTTGGGGTTTTAGGAGAATGAGAGAGAGTGGCTGGATCCTAGTCCCATGGAGGACCTGGGTGCAGCTGGCTGTGCAGGAACAGGACTGAGGCACTCATCTATAGGGGGCAACACCGCTGCTCTGGCTGCCCTGGGAATCAGTAGGAGCCCCAGAGAGATAGGAGGAACCACGGTGGCCCCAAGCGACTGACAGTGTAACTGCAGCTTGGGCTTGAAACTCACCAAAGCCGCTGGGTGAGCGACACTTGGCAGCCCTACCAGGACTTGCTCCAGAGGTTCAGATTTGGCTTTCTGCTTCACTGAGCTTCCCCTCTCAGCTCCTGAATTGCTAGGTTTCTGTGTGTACCAGCATGCAATCAAATGCCTAATTTGCACATGCAACTAAGGCAATTAAGCATGCAAATAGCCACTTAAATGCATAATTGGCCATTTCCATATGCAGTTATTTGATTGGCGTGCATATTGGTGATAATTGGACAAGCAAATTAGACATATAAATGGATATCAACTTTATAGGGTGCACAAGATAAATTTCCTCAGTGAATTCTTAGCAGGCTCAAGACTCAAGGATTTCTTCTAGGTACAGAAACAAAGGAGGAGGTATGCCACCCCAACCAGCAAATGGGAGACATGAGCTACTGCAGCCTCAGTGAGGGATAAAAGCCCTGTATGATGCTACTTCTCTCTTCTTTCCAACCTGCAGCAACAGAACACAAATTATTGCTGCTGTTGCCAGAATTATTTTAACTTTTTACATTGAGATATCACGAAAATAACCCCCTTCTACCATCAGGGCCAGCCTGTCCTATCCTGCGAAACCTGTGGCCGCAGGGGGTGCTTTTAGCTAAGGGGTTCCCTGTGTCTGGCTGCTCACCATCCCCCCTGCCTTTGATGCTGCTGCCGGCTTCACATCTGGCCACTCGCCACCCCCACCGCTGCTACTGTCAGCTACTTCAGCCGCTCGCCACCCCCCTCTCCCGCCGCTGCTGATGCTGGCTTCTTCACATCACGGGGTCCCAAAACTATCTTGCAAGGGGTCCCAAAAACCTCTTGCAAGACCCCTTGTGGGCCAGCCCTGTCTACCATGAAGAAGAATCTGACAAAGAAACTGACACCCCCCAGAAAAAAGGGATATAGAGAGCAGGCCTTGCTATGCTATTAGGAGGTGAGTGGAGGAGCTGCTCTTCTGTAAGCAGGGGGAACGTGCCTGTGAGACCACGCGTCTCCCTCCATTTTGTAGGACAGGGTTTTAGGTTGCAGGGGTAGAACAGGCGCCGGCTGGCTGCCATTCACAGCACAGCTTTCAGCTCTTAGGTTCATTACTAACAAAACAGCTTCCTTTACCAGAGAGTCATAGTGACCTGTGACCTTTTTAGACCACTACATCTAGTGAGTTCAAATTTCTAAAAACCAGGAAACCAGGACTAAAAATTCTAGAAACAAGGAAATTCAATAAGTTAAGGTATACAGCACCCCACACAACACAATGCTAACTCTGATACAGTTCATACATAACCTTTGGGAAAAGTCCTGTAAGGAGATTGCCATAATAGACAACAAGGAGAACTAAGATAATGATACTTTTATGTTGTGTTCTTGAATTGCAGCACTTGCCTGGATGCACTCTAGCAGTCATTCAGTCTGTGAAATGCAGCTGTATTGAATGTTAGAAACTATTTGGAGCAGATTGACAGAGCTGTTGAGGCTGAGTGATGTGAAGTGCACTGTGATACCACAAATGGCCAAGATTTCTCCAGTCACACGCTCTGGGGACTGTCAGCAGTCTAGTGACTGTTCTCTAGGGCATAGTGAGGGGCAAGTCAAATGCTTCCTGACTCTCTCAATTTTTTCACAAGCCACCAGATTTCAGTGAGACCAGGAGCCAGACTGAAAACGATGTGAAAAGTCCCAGCTCTCTATCACGGAC
>NW_005842726.1:0-4914 GCF_000455745.1 Alligator sinensis | reverse complement strand
TCCCCCCCCTCTCCCCCCCCCTCGGAGGCCCCCAGCCACTCGGGGCTGCTTAGGAAGAAGGCAATACGCAGCCCGAGGCTCTTCTCACAGGAAGGACCAGAAGGAGTCCAGCAGCAGCTTACCTCCTTCTGCCCTCCTGTGAGCAAAGGGACAGATCCTCTTCCCGCAGTGGCTCAGTAGGGGTGAAGAGCCCATGATAATTCCTCCCTCAGAAAGGGCCAGCCTGGAAGAAAAGCATGAAGAGTCCTATTCCCCACATGATCTGCAGCGTCGGTAAGACAAGAGGGCTAGTATACACATTGCTCGCAGGAAACGAGAGTTAAAGAGCCTGAGGGAGGTAGTCTGTTCATTGCGTTTTTGTTTTCTAGTCTTCAGAAATGAACATGAGAACTCAGTGATAGTGATGGTCTTTTGTTGACAAATGTCATTTTTTTTTTAGACAGAAAAAGAGATTTCATATCATTTGGTAGCAAGTGGTTTCATGTGGGCTTGCAGGCGTATCTGAGGATAAGAAAAGGAGGTACTTGTATGGAGCCATCTTTGTAGTTGACATTCCTTATCCTAGGAGCTCTGAAGCCCTGCAGTAGAGCTTCAAAGCTCTTAGGATGAAGAAGAGGCCTTTTATTCCTCCCCACTCTGACCAGTGCCAGAAGGCAGCACGGTGGGGCTCTATTCTGTCCACTGTAAGTTATTAGGATATATGTCATTTACCTGCCTCAGACAGCATGAGGCCTAGTCTGAATCGGGGTTTGATCTACTGTTCTTTCCCTCGATGCTGCCTAGGGATATGGAGAGTACACTTTTTCTCCCCCTGGGTCTCCGGAATAATCCATAGCTTCACCGTCAAAGTGAAGCAGGCATCCACATGGTGGCAAAAGGTAATCCTTACAATTTAGTCAAGACAGACACAGAAAAATTGGGGCTGTTTTGGAAATCAGGCAGCCATTTTGGAAATGAGAGGAGGCAGCAATGGAAAGTGGCATAAAAAATAAGGTTCAAGTTACCTAGTTTGCTAGTTACTTTAATTTCTTTCTTCCAGGTTCACAAAACATAACAAACACTGAATGTAGCCTTCCCTTACTCTGATCCTTCCCCGTATATGTTTAAAACTTTTGATTTCAAAACGATCATTGCCTTCCTCTAAAACTTTTCAACTGCTGGTGTTTGTTGCACTGACAGCGAACTACGGTGGATGTTTTCTGAGCTGTCACATTCTCTATTTGCTTTCTGCTGTCCCACAAAAGAAAGGAAAACAATATTGGTATGTACCTTTTGTAGGCCCTGATCCAGCAACACTTATAAGAACGTGTTGGATTCCCAAGCATGTAGGTATGCCATTGAAGTAACTAAGATTTTTACTTATGTGGTTTTCTAATATTGTGCTGGATTGAGTTTCAGTAAGTAACTTGGCTGGAAATGAATGATTCCAACTTCAGACAACTTGTCACTTGACACCTTTCTGCCAAAAAATTTTATGCAATGCCTACAGCAAATTTTTCTAAGCCAAAAAATCCAGACTGGCTCTGTGGCTCTTTTAATCTTAGCTATCATGCACATAACACATTCATTACTGTGACAAATATAACTAAGTAATTTGAGGATCACAATGCTGCAAAGCAACAAAGACACCATAGTGAGAAGAGATATGTTAAGATTATTCAGGGTCAAAATCAAATAAAAGGAAAAAAAACCATATTCAAACTGTATTAAGGGTGACTGTAATATGGGTGTCATTTTGAACCAAAAATGGTCTGTCTCTAACGCCCTAATGGTTTTAGTGGTCTATAAAAGTCTATAATTTAAAGCATTAAAGTGCTTGAGCATGTTATCGCTCAAAAACAAGCAAATTGTACTAATAAGATTATTGTTATATTAAAAATGGTGCTAATTTGAGGCTTCTAAGAATACAAATGTACAGCTCATAAATGTTATGTTCTCATTAGTCACACACAGTAGAACATGACACAAAGTAGGTATTTTGTCTCTGTTAGAAACAAAACAGCTTGAGCGAACAAAAGATTGCACATCAATTCATCGGGGAAAAACTTGTCAGCTAAACAGAGTGGTTCCTATAAAAAAAACATTAGTGATAAAATGAAAAAAAAAAGAGATTGCCAGTGGAAAGGACACAAAAAGAAAACAAAACTCCATAGAGGAAAAACAAATGATCCTCAGCTGTGGTATTATTTCACATGAAACTTAGAAATCCAAAATATAGCAGTACCTGCTATATAGATAACCCTGTTTTAACAGGCAGTATGTTCCCCAGTGCAGATCTAATGCAGGGAAGTTCTCTGTAGCCTGAAAGAAGAATTAATTTACACTGAGCTCTAAAAATAACAGCTACAACTGTCATGGCAATGAATAAGTAAGAAACAACAGCTACAATTAAGTCAGTAGTAAATAAGACCATGCGCATCTGCTACAGAAAACTGTGAGCTTGGAGTAGCATGCCAGCATTCTCTTACCGGTGTCTGAAAATGGCTTATTGGTAGGGACCTACCAAATTCAAGATTTTGCAGTTTCTGTAAAAACTGCAAATTTAGTAGTTTTCCCATGAACAATCCCAGTCCCTGCAAAACAGTGCAGGGACCATGAAAAAGCACAAAATCAGCAGCAACTGAGAGAGAGAGAAAAAAAAAGAGAGCCGCAAAAACAAAAGGGCAGAAAGCCCTGGAGTCTTGAAGCACTGAGGGGAAGATTTTTGCAATGCGCCCGCCAATACTTCTGATTGGCTGAGGAGCCCTGGAAGTCCCACCCCTTCCTGGAGATTGACAGATGGCTACTTGTCAATCTCTGGGGACTGGGCAGGAAGGCCCTCACACCTCAGATTGGCCAAGAAGCCCTGGAAGCCCCACCCTTCCCCATAGATTGACAGGTGGCCATCTTGGGGCAGAACTTCCGGGGTGGGACTTCTGGGGCCCCTTGGCCAATCAGAATGTGTGCTGGGGGGGGGCTGTAGTACTCTTCCACAAAAATGGCACCCAATGCTGTGCTAGGATGGTGAAATATGGAGGTAGCCTTCAGAATTAGGTAGGTCCCTGCTCACTGGTCTTTTAGTTGGAATTTTATTTTAAAAATGAATTTTGCTATAGAGGCTTGAAAGCCAAGGAACAACCCAATTATTAATGTATTCATCGGTGTTTTCATGAACAAGATAATTTTAATTTACAGATTAATACAATACATATTTAGAAGTTTATGCAGATATTGAAAAATAAATACAAAATTATTAACATAAAAGAAGAAAATAATACATTTTATTGATGAGTTAATAAGAAAATAATTAGTGTCTGAACCATTTTATTTCTTCCTAAATGTGTTGTAAATGTAGAAAACCTGGAACTGAAGTAGGAGGGGGTCTATAAACTATTAAATATTTAGCTTTTTCAACCTTTCTTTGAAAGGTTTCTTTGAGGGGCTTATCCCTCTTGGGTGTTGTGATTCCAAGAACAGATACATTTTTGGAAGTAGTACAACAGTCATCAGCTATATGACATTCTTTAGAGACATTAGGTTTACCAGAGAATCAGCACAATATAAAGGACAATGGGATTATAATGTTTAAGGTGGGCTTAGGGTTTACGGCAGGCCCTATTCCAAAGATTTACATTTAAAATTTGGTGTATAAATGACTTCCTGCTATTAATTCTTATTTGTTAATATGATTATAGCATTATAGAAATGCTAGGTATTATTAATAACATTGAGTAGCTTAGGCACATTTTTTTCTAAACCAGTATCTGTAGGTCTACTATCTGTTTAATCATCAGTGTCACTAACCTGCACAAACAATTCCATTTTTGTGAAGTTCAAGTTGCAAGCGTATATGAGAAGAGTGCCACGACGTTCTTTCTTGCCCAGGTAGGCTTGTGACAATGCAATATTCTCAGATTGATGACCAGGGATCCTGGTTTTCCCTGATTAAAAAAAATTGCAAATTCTCTGATTAAAATCTGTGATTAAAATTAAGGGTCCCACACAGCTCCCCTGGCCCTGCTGGTGCCCACCCCCACTGCCTCCACAGCCCTACTGGTGTTTTTTGGGGCCCCCAGCTGTCGGGGCTATGGGGCCAGGGACCTGGCTCCATAGCCCCCTACCCCTGGCAATGGAGCACAGCTCAGCTTTCCCCCTGCTGCCTGGTGTGGGCTCACGAGGGGGCCAGCTCCGCACTGCTGTGCATGCTCCCGGGGGGTAGAGTTACCCATGACACACAGATCTGTGTGTGGAGTGGACATGAGCTGTGCGCTCAGGCTCCTGCCCTGCTGCCCTCCCCTGGGGCCTATGCAGCCCAGCATTTGTGACCTGGCACTGCAGGGCATAAGGCAACCATGCAGGAAAGCTTCCTGCTGCGAGCTCCATGCTGTCCTGATAACATGTTTGCTCCATGAGCAGGACCAGTGCAGTCTGGCATGGGGTTGCACATAGGGAATACATTGCTAGGGCAGCATGGAGCTCATAGTGGCAAGTAGCTTTCCAGTGCTGTGCCCTGAAGCACCAGGTCACAAATTCTGGGCTGTAGAGGCCCCAGGGGAGGGTAGCAGGGTGGGAGCCTAAGCACACAGTGCACAGCCCACACCTGCTCCCTCCCCACACACCAGTCAGGGGAATGTGCCCCTCCCTTCCCCTGGGAACTGGCCCCACCTCTCCACCTCCCCCAGACAAGCTTCCCACAGCTCTGCCCCTCTCCCTGCTTGGGTCCTGCAGCTGCATATTGCAGCCCTGGGCCCCAAGCCCCATGCACTGCCTGGCTAGGCAGCAGACCCAGGCCTAGCCCTGCCCAGCTCCCCCCCTCCCTATGGGGGCCTCAATCCCCTCCCCCGCCACCAGCTTACCTGCAGGAGCTGTTCTCTAGGCTGCCTGGCAGCCATGTACATATATATGTGTTGGGCTAAAGTTAATTTGTCTTTATAT
>NW_005842725.1:790475-806079 GCF_000455745.1 Alligator sinensis | reverse complement strand
TGGTGGAGTCACATCACCTCCTGACAATACCGATTGGGTTTCCAATACCAGCCTGGCAGCTTGAAGAGGTGCATGCAGATGGTAAGTCTGGTGGGGTGAAAGGGGCAGGGGGAGGGAAGAGGTGTGGGGCGGGGGCAAGGGAGGGCAGTGAGGGAGGAGTGGGGCTGGGATAGGGGCTGGAGCATGTGCTGCCCAGCTGAGGCAGGTGTGGGATGAAACCATAGCTCATCCGGGGGGTTTGGGGGTGGGGTAGCCCCACCCCACCCCGTGCAGATTTGGGGGCACGCACCTCCACCCCATGCCCTCCCAGACAAGCGGCCTGAGCAGTGATGGGAGCTGCCGGACAAGTAGCCAGACCAGTGGCTCCTGCACAAGTGGCACACAGCGGTGAGAGCTGCCCCCTGGACAAGCTGCGGCTCCATCCCACACCTGCCCCAGCCTGGCTGGGCACTGCTTGCCCCAGCTCCACTTCTCCCTTACCATAGGGGCCTTGATCTGCACACGCCCCTTCCCTTCCCTTCCCCCTCCCTCCTCCCCTTCCGCCACACCAGACTTACCAGCTGCATGCAGCTCCCCAAGCTGCTGGGCTGGTATCGGAAATTGCATCGATACGCCTCCTTAAAAATGGGCTATTGGTGTCGGCCCCAAAAATCTCTATCAGTGCAGCCCTGCTTGCTTTTTATTGTGGTCCAGCCTGACATTGCATAAGGAAAACTGATAAATAGTAAACTAGATAATTTCATTAATAATCTAGGATGTTGTTAAAACATTGTGTGTTCCCCAAGTTATAGACTTTAAGGGGAAGGCCTGTAACAAGGTAGGTCTGATGTCACCTGGTACTTAGGCCAAATCTTAAACATGGTAATGCCAGTAAAATCAATAGGACTTGTATACTTAAATAAGGGCATACTTAAGTATTTTCTTGATTTGTGATGTGTAAGGATTTTTCTTTTAAAAACACACAAATTTAGGGATGTTGATCTTGGTACCTGACTTCAGGCATTCATCTCCTAAATTTTGGCCCTACCTAGCCTTTTCTCCCTATGTAATCGAATGCACAAGTATCTACTTCACTCTGTTGGTTTGACTTGGATTCTTTAGGGGAGTAGGATGGGGGAAGTATTTTGTAGCATAGTCTTCTTAGTTGCTGGGTTTATTTAGTGCTAGTTTCATCAGCACTTCCCTGGGCAACAATATCAGCAGAATCCTTTCACATTCTGCTGCCTAGTCGCAGTCAGACAGAAGGGATAGGTGTCCAGCTGTGGTATGTTTTCAAGGTCTCAGGTAGTTATCAGAGTATGTGGAGGAGCTAACTGCCCAGCAGGTCCAGAAGGCTGCCTCCTATATATACAGGACGAGCCTTGCCAGATATCCATGTGCCTCTCTGTCCTTTTCTGGGGTTCTACAATAAATTATTGTTGCCCCAAAAAGCCTTCTCTGAAGAAGAAATGGAAAAAACGAGGTTAAGTTTACAGGAAAGTATTATTGAAACCAGCCTGTGGATGGGAATTTTCATAGAGCTTTCTCAACACTGGCTTTTCTGACTAAACATTCATGGTATTACATACGTAAAGAAACTTGCTGTCAGTGAACTATGCCAGTAGAAATAAGTAGAGAATGCTTTGCTTCCACCATGTGCTCTGAGTTATCAGGAAAGCTCTATCCTTCTCATTAGCCAAGAAAAGGATCTGAGGCTTGAAGAGCAAGTTTAATATGGTACCTGCCAATTATTCATAGGTAACCATCAATCCACTAGATTGGAGATTCCCAAACTTTTTATTATTGCGTACCCCCTTCCAGACTTATCAGCTGCCTCGTACCCTTACCAACAAAGGTTTTATATTTTAACCCCTTAAATGTCGTCTTATTATTATTATTATTATTATAGTGGAAATTAAATTCACTGTTACACAAGTTCTCCCGCATGCCCCCACAGATGTCTTGAATACCCCCACAGGTATCTGTACCACAGTTTGGGAGCGCCTGCTGTACACTTGAGGTCTGATCGGGTGCCTGATGAATCTGCTTGTACAGAGCCCTGCAATCATCACACCAAGACTTTTGATGCATATACCTAGGCAGAAGTATGGAGGAGTAGAAGCTGCCCAAGACCTACCATCTGCCCTTTAGACCAGCGTTTCTTAACCCGTGGGTCATGACCCAAAAGTGGGTCACAAGAATGTATGAAAGGGTCACGAACAAACTTTAAAAATGGATCATATTTTGCATACATTTTTGAAAAAAATAGATGCTGCTTGTGCTTCACCATATGCTAACACTGCGCATACTAATAAACAGAGATCCAGGTTTTCTATTTGCTGCAGGAAAATGTGGATTTTCTCCTTTGAAGGAGAAAAACCTGGGAAACTGCATGTTTCCTCTTGCAGGCTGGCAAAGTTCCAGTCTGCAAGAGGCTGCTTGGCATTGGGGGGAACTGGAGGAGGAGGGCGATAAGGCAGGGGGAACCACATGCATGTACATACACACACATGCACATAGCAGCCAGGCAGTTTAGAGAGCAGCTCCCACAGTTCCCTGCAGGCAAGTTTGTGGGGCATGGGAGAGGCATAGACTATGCAAGAGGGGCACTCTTATACACCCACAGTAGGCACGGGGCTGCAGCCTGGCTGGACTGGCACAGGCTTGAGCCGCCTGCACGATCCAGCAAGTGGGACCTGGCACAGGAAGGCAGAGGAGGCCTGTGGGACTTGTTGCTGCCTCTGCCAGGACACCCACGCCAGCTGCATTGCCAGCAACACAAGGAGTAACAGACAAGGGAGGGGGCCACACTGCCCTCACAACCTTCTGCTATCAGTTACTCATGCGACAGGCTGCAGCTCTATCCCACACCATGGCCCATTTGCTGCCACTGCTCCCCTTAGGCTGCAGCTCTACCCTGTAGAGGAGGTGGGGTGGTGGGCAGCACAGGTGAGGTAGAAGGGGAAGTAGCAGTGGTGGCTGGGCCATGGAGGTGGGGTAGAACTGCGGCCCAGCACAAGAGGCTGGCATGCAGAGGAGGTGAGGACAGTGTGGCCCTCCTCCCCATCTGTTATTCCTCATGCTGCTGATGGCATGGCTGGCATGGAGGGGGTTGCAGCAGCAGCAATGAGTCTTTCTGCCCCACTCTGCCATCCTGCCTACTGGGCCGTGGAAGCGTCTCCTGCCCATGCTGGTGCCTGCTGTGGGTGCACAAATCTGGGGGCAGTGTGTCTGTCCCCGTCCCCCCCTCTAGCATTCCCCACACACACCCCCCTGCCCACACAGTAGGATGGGGGGTGAGGGGGCTGTGGGTTGGGAGTGAGGAGCACCAGCAGGACCAGGGAACTGTTTTCTACTTAAACTATTTACTGGGTCAGGTCTGGCCATCAATCTTTACAGATGGGTCCTGGTACAAAAAAGGTTGAGACCCCCCTGCTTTCAACCATTGAGGCAGGATCCAAAGACCAGATCAAGTCTAAACATTCAATGTCAGTAGCTTCTGCCAGAGAGCAACAGATAAGAACTGCTGCTGACTGCCTAATATTTCATTAAGGGCACATTTATGTCAGGGTGATGTCCCTTAGCCTTTCTCCAACCAAGGAGTACCCACAAGGCTGTGGGGGCCAGGATTTTGAGGTGCCCTTTACTTGCTTATTCTGGAGGTTGCAGCATTGTGGTATTTTATAGGAGCTACCCTGCCACTAGTAGCACTGTCATGTTGCCAGCAGGAGCTTCAGTTGGATGCAGTTTACAGTCATACCCAGTACTACTTCCAGTTATTAGCATCTCATTTAATAGAATCAACCACATATGATAATTGAACCCCCCAAAACATGCTCATTTTCTACTTCTTCATGGACTTTTTACTTTGTCACTTGACTGTTTTAGAATCTCCATTTATTAGAATAAAAATGATCTACCCAATTTGGTTCTGATTACGAATGGACACTGTACGTAATTTCTCCAAGACTGTTGCATACAGAAGTGACATGCACTGAAGCTGTGACCTCTTTTGACTTAGAATATCAAACGGTAAATGATTGGCCTCTAAGCTCTGTAAGTTCCTCTTGCTTAAACCCGATACTCCAGACTTCAAGAAGGAATGTGGGCTGGTAGGATGTAAGCATGTCCCTAGAAAACAGCCAAGCTACCATGGATTGCTCTTGAGCAGTAAAATAAAACTTGGGGACTCCATCCCCATGCTTTGAAATTGCAGCTCAGACTAGAAGTAGGGAGCAGATTTCACTGACTAAAAACTATGAAGCCACATTGAATTCATACTTGTTAGCAAGACAAGGTTCCTTGGGTGAATTTGATATCTTTTATTAGACCAACCCAAATGGTTGGAGAATAGTTATTAAGCAAGCTTTCGGGTTCAAAAACCCTTCGTCGGGCTAAGCTTGTTAGCAAGGTGTTGATCTGTGTTAGTCAGAAATGAGGCAGAAGGTGGAGCAAAGTGATGCCTTGAGAGAGTGATTCAGAGGGGCATGAGCTTTCATAGGCAATAATTTACTCATCAGAAGAAAACAGAGCTAGCATCTGACACAGTAGGTGGTCCTTAGTTATGACCATCTGAACAGCTATATTCTCTCTCATGCACATTCTTTTCTGCTGTTTGCGTTACATTGTAAAATAAGCTTGAAGATTCAATCATGAATTAGAACTTGTTAACCCATTAGTTCAAGATAAATTGTTATTGAAAAGGTAGGATAACTACATATTTGTTCTCCTACTTTTTAACAGCACTTGTATATTCTAGAATCTAGAAACACTTTGAAAACAATAACTTTGAGAATTGAATTGCTCATTGAAACCAGCTGTTTTAGTCTCTGTAAAGTCTCCTGTATATAAAAGTGTCTTAAAATAAATTCATACTAAGTTTTCTATCTTCACTAGCTTAAATTGCAGAACATGTCAACAGAACAAAGAGTTACATACACTAGCCCAGTGGATGGATACCTAGATTAAACCTTGTACTGTAATCCTACCAGTTATGATTGCTTACTTAACCTTTTTTTTTTTTCTATCTGCAAGATGAGCAACTTGCCTTACAGGGTTGTTAGAAGGGTTACATCCAGTTTATATACTGGTTGTGGAAGTAAAGGGAAGCAGTTGCAGTACAATGCACTCTCCAAAATATTATAGTTTTACTGTACACGAGGTCTCTATTGTAGTGTGACATTCACAGCTTTTAAAACTGGAATTTTGTGTGTTATGGTATAATATTCATAACTCCCCTTGGTATGAAGATTTCAAGTCATGGAGATGCTGGAAAGAATCCTGGAAACTTGAGTTGCAGGTATTCCTGGCTGAGCCATCTAACTCTGTTGCAGGTGGGAATAGAACTTAATAGCAAGTATAGCTCTTTGAACCACCACCATACCAGTTGCTTCCTGTGTACTTGTAGTCCAGAGTCTCGATCCTTGAAGGTCTTATTTCTCATCTTCTCAGCTGCATTCTGACCATGTCCCTAAGTAAAATTAGTGCTGTGCCTGACAAGGTTGGATTATTACGAGACGCTTTTTTTTTTCACCATGATCCTCAATCACAGCTTTAGTGAAGTTTATTGATCACATTGTACAATCCTATTTTTCAAGACATTTTGTTCTAAACTGTCTCTTTCAGTGTTTAACTGAACAATGCAAGTACTGCTTTCTACTGTATTTAATTTTAAATGGAACTGTTTTTCTAAGAAAAAATAATTTATTTTAGTAAATGTATGAATAACACTGCTATCAGTATTACACAAGTCTGTGTTATCAAACAACAATGTATTAAATGAGACAGCAAATTATAATGTTACCTTGTCTGTCTTGTCCCTAGAAGATGATGAACTTTCAATTCCAAAAGTCTAAAGTGGAAAGTTTGAGATGCCATATTCCAAGCTGTAGTGACAGTGCTGCTCAGCATCTGAGGCTTGGAATCTGAAGAACCAACAGAAAAGCCATATAGAAAAGGCTTTTTCCACCTTTATCCATTGAAAAAGTACAGGCTTGTATGCTACAGTCTTTCATGTGTTAATATAAATGTATTTTGGCTAAATACATGTGCACTTAAATATACAATATTCTTGTTACTTTGAGCAATTATAAGTACTCCTACAAAATATTCTTAAATAAGGAACCCATTAAAATAATCTTGGCATCCAACAGGTTTCTTGGCAAACTGTTGTTTGAGGCAGAATTCTGTTCCTAGGGTTTCTAGAGCCAGCAGGCCCCTTGCTGGCTGGCTTTTTAATAACTCAATTGTACTTTTTAGCCCAGACTGATGCATTAATAAAATGTTTCCAATTCTTTTTAGAAATACTTCTGCTTTTTAAGGTAGTGTTACTTTTTATGGTGCTGATAGTTGGTCAGGGCCTGATGTCAGCCCCATTCTTGAGTTAGTGTAGGTGTTCACATCCTTATAATTTTTTTCCACCAAAATGGTGAGTGTATGTGAGAGATGAGGCTAGGCTATTTTCCTTTTCCAGAATAATATTGGTAAAGCTTTCAGGAAAGCAGCAGTATCACTTCAAATGATGAACTTGTGCAAAATGGAGCACAAGGAACTTCTTTGAAACAACCCCTCCCCACACACACACACACCCCCTTCTGGACTCTTTCTCTTTGCTGATGAACAAACATGGACAATAGCAGCAGTTTAGAAAAACTGCAAGAGAATGATTTGTTAGGGCTCCCTGTCCTTTGATTGCTCTCCTGAGAAGCAACGCACTCTTCTACTGCTGATGCATCTAGTCAACTACTATATATATGCAAAAGATATATATGAGAGAGAGTTTATAGAAAGAAAACAGTCCTAACCCAATTGATCTGGGCTTAGTTTATGAAGTACACAATGGCTGTCACCAGTCTGCTTACATGAGGCTTGTACACATATCACATCCAGAGTTTGAAATTCATACCAAGTGGACTATGAATTATCCAAAGCAAAAAATAATCTTAGTAATCTTGTAATGTTGTAGCCATAATTGTCCAGGAATTTTGCAACTATTTCTTAGGGTGCTAGCTTTTACTGGACCACCTACATAGTTGGGATGAAGTTAGACAAGCTTTAAAATGCAAGACATTCTTCATCAGGTCTGAGCAGTTTTGTGATTGAGATCATCAGTGTTAAAGGAAAAAAGTATATTTTCAAACCTGTCTAACATGTATGTTCAAAGGAGTTTCCTTATCTGTGATGAGGATGCCATGATTTTTGTTCTCTTCCTCTCACCTCTATCTTGTATACTTACATATTGCAGTACTGGTGCTATCTGAATGTCATAGATGGGGGGCTGAATTACAGAGACACTGGGGGTGGAAACATCAGACACTGCCTGATGGTTCATTTGTGTTGCCCTAACAGTTTTTATGGCATCATGAATACTGAGCAAATAGTCATTGATTACCCTTTGTTATGCCATATGAAAGGAAAATCAGTGGCTCAACACAAGGTGGTTTTAGTCTCTGGCTTGTTATTGCAGCAGACATCTGTTACCTCTGTGGTGCTTTCCCCCTTCAGCCAGACCTAAGCCCCAGGTGTGGCTGGGTGGGGGCAAACCTTGCTTTCAGCCAAACCTTGCAGGGGATTTTCCCCCAGGTGTCTGCAAGGGGAGGGGAGGAGTGCAAGCATGGAGGGGGAATGCAAGTTTTCTCTCCCTTGTGTGCAGGGCAAGGAATCCCTTGGAGAAGGATTTGCCCATGCACAACTGTAAATGCAAGGAGGGGCTGTTCAAGACCCCTGCTTGAGTCCCCCCTGCCACTCTGTGCTTGTAGGTACAAATGGAATAACCACCTCAGGGAATTCTCCTGCTCCCCAACTTGGGGGAGGGGTGATTGTCCCCTACTTGTAGATTTGGCCTGGGACAGCAACGGGGGGCATCTATAGATGCCTCTGGAGTGCAGTCAGGCACAGCTGATTTTGCTTTGCTGAGGATATCTGTTTCTAGCCTAAATTGTCCATGATCACATGGGGAGGCTGTAGCAGAGGTGAAAATGAAACTGAGTCCACCATGTCTCTCTGCCTCCGTAATGATTGGTCTGTTGTGCCACTCTGGATGCATGTCCCAACATGAGCTTGGCTTTCTCAGAAGTAGTGGTGCTTCCCTCTCACCCAGAGTAGAGTTTCTTCCTGTCATCTGATTATTTCTCCTGCATACTTCTGTCTTAATGTTCTCCTTGGTTTTCTTCCCTTTTAACACTCGCATTTCAGTTCTCCCCTTATTTCCTGCTCTCCTTTCTCCACTTTGTACCGTCTCTTCCAAGAGATCCCTTCCCCTCCTCTTCAGCTGCGCATGAAGTGCTGCACCTGCAAGAACTGAATGCCTCTTGATTTACCAGCAGTGGCCTTAGAATGCATCTCTGCAGCACCCCTGTTGTGTGGGAGTTGACAGGAGCTCCCCTTCTCTAGGTGAAGGGAGAACATCCATTTTCTACAATGCTGAAGTTGTAAAAGATAATTTCTTCAAGCTGGGAGAGTGAGGAGATAGCTGCTAAGTCCCCAAACCCTATCCTGTTTGTGCTGTAGAAATGATTTCCTAGTACAAATGTGCTCTGAATATTATTGAAGTGGCACATGCTGTGTGAGTGAGATTTGTTGGACTGAACCAGATATTTATTCAATTATCAAAAGAGCTGTAATACTTGCATATGACTTTGATAATGCTGGCTATTGGTCCTCAGGATAAATATTTCTGTAAAACAGTTGTCATAAATGCATTTCCCATCTGTTCTGCATGGAGCAATTCATATTCGTACCTGATGTATTTCAAATATACTTGCTTAATTAGTTATAAATATGTAAATCCCTTTAGTGATACTTCCTTTGGCATTGTTAGTTAAGGATGTCTTATTTTTTTAAGGCAAAACAGGCCTGTGGAATCCCTAGAAGTTCTGTCTGTAGTCTCCAAAACTATTTCAGGTCTACACCATGCAATCAGATGATTACATTTATGGTGCTTCAGTCTTTTCAAAAAGTAATTTGTAGACTAGACTACTATCACTTTTTCTATCTCCTGCCCTGTACATAGCCACGAATGTTGTAATGCATAACTTTTGGCAAGTGAAAGCATGTATACTTAACCTAATATTCCCTAATCCTCAGCTAAGAAAGGGTATGTTGCCAGTTTTTGAGCATTGTATTATATTATTAAGTTCTGTCTTCAGAAGGTGATCACAGGTTTTTTGAAATGTAAGTTGCATGTCTGGATCACACAGAGGTTGCAGCTTGGGGAAAGAATTTCAAAGGTGCAGATTTTTCAAATGATATATTTGTCCATATACAAATAATATCTTTATAGATAATTATTTAAATGCACAACTCATTGCCCAGAGCATCATAGGAGTGTTTGCTCAAAATTATTAATAATGAAAGAGAACCACTTTTTTCCATATATTCCAAGGGTATCAAAGATGCAATCCATGGGTCAGATCTAGACCACAGAGTTGTCATCCAGGCTGCTGGGCTCCCCATGGGGTTGGATATGTGGTATGTGGACAAGTGGTGGCAGTGTTAATTGCCGCAGCTCCCACAGCCATAGCAATTATGTATAATTTAGCCAAATTGGAGAAAGTACAGCAGAGAGCATCAAAAATGGTTAGGGGGCCTGGGGCATGTGACCTCTGAGGAGAGGATGAGGGAACTGGGCTTATTTAGTCTGGACAGGAGAAAACAGAAGGAATTTAATAGCAATCTTTAGTTACCTGAAGGGTGGTTCCAAAGAGGATGGATCTAGACCAGTGGTTCCCAACCTCTTTTTGCTATGACCTGCTGCTGGGAGCAGAGTGTGATGGCGGCCTGGGGGCAGGGGTGGGGGAGCTCCCGGCACGTGGTGCAGCTCGTCCTTTGTGTGTGGCGCTGCCAGCATTGCCCCCACGACCCTCATTTGGGTCACGACCCGAGGTTGGGATCCGCTGATCTAGACTGTTCTCAGTGGTGGCAGATAATGGAGCAAGGAGCAATGGTCTCAAGTTGCAGCAAGGAAAGTTTAGGTTAGATATTTGGAAGAATTTTCTCACTTGGAGGATCATAAAGCACTGGAGCAGGTTATCCAGAGAGGTGGTGGAATCGTCATCCTTGGACCCAGCTCGACAAAGCCTTGGCTGGGATGATCTAGTTGGGGATGGTCCTTCTTTGACCAGGAGGCTGAACTAGATGATCTGAAGGCCCTTCCAACCCTCATTTTCTATAATTCAGTTAACACCATCACCACTCTTCCAGCCACAAAATATCTGGCCCTGTGGAGAGCCTCACAGGCCAGATTCAGAGCATGAAGCAGTGTCATCTGGAAATTTGGTGGCAAGAGGAGGGGGCAGAAATTAACACTGCCATTGCCAAATTACCAGCCTGCGGGCTGATTCCCTGCTTTGGGTTCAGCCCATGGGGCCAGGTGGGTTTGACATCCCTGTTCTCTGCTTGTGTCTGAATGCTCTTGTTCTGGTTCTGTTTTCCTAAAGTTG
Organism: Alligator sinensis; assembly: GCF_000455745.1. Lineage (NCBI taxonomy): Eukaryota > Metazoa > Chordata > Crocodylia > Alligatoridae > Alligator > Alligator sinensis. The sequence goes on along the minus strand of NW_005842725.1, from coordinate 795,661 downwards.
ATACACTTGTTCAAACGTGAGATGTTCTAAACATTTTATTCGAATCTGAGTGGGGCTCTGTCTTATGGCTTATGTTTGTTCATTTTTCTAGAAAACGTGATGTCATGCAGAATATTATGCAAATATTGGAATCGGTCCAGTTAAAATGGGAGCTGTTTCAGAGCTGGACAGACTTCTCCAGGCTGCACCTTTCTAACAAACTGGCCATTTTTGGCATTGGTTATAACACACGCTGGAAGGAGGATATTCGTTACCACTATGCCGAGATCAGTTCTCAGGTGCCTCTCGGCAAACGGCTTCGAGAATATTTCAATTCAGAGAAGCCAGAGGGCAGGGTCATTATGACCAGAGTACAGAAAATGAACTGGAAAAATGTTTACTATAAATTCCTAGAGATTACGATTAGTGAAGCAAGATGCCTGGAGCTGCACATGGAGATTGACTGGATACCTATAGCTCACTCCAAGCCAACTGGAGGAAACGTTGTTCAGTATTTATTACCAGGGGGGATTCCCAAAAGCCCTGGTTTGTATGCTATTGGTTATGAAGAGTGCCATGATAAACCCCAATCACCTGTTGCAGACCGCAGAGGCCAAGATCCTGGCAAAGAGACTCAAGGGGAGACAGATGTCCCTTCACCACAGGCCTCTCTCAGGGTGGATATGGAGTCCACCAGAATTATCTATTGTTACCTTGGCATTGCTGAGGTAAGAACTCTCCAGCAGTGCTTGTTTTTACATTTTCAGGCAAACACCAAAACCTTCAGTAAAGAGTGGGTTGGGATCAATGGATTTTTATCTCAGAACTGCATCGTAGACCCTGGTGTGTCGCCTAAATCCATCTACATAAAATTTGTGGAAGTGGAGAGGGATTTTCTTTCTGCTGGCTCTTTGGTAGAGTGCCTGGAAAAAGCCATTGGATACCCATTAAGGTTTAACAACTGAATCTCATCCTTCATAAGGATTAGGGCTCCTGTTTCCTTTCACTGTTGCTCGCAAACAAGTGGATCCTATCTGTTCACAGTTGGGCAAGTCAGACTTTCAAAGTGAAATGAACTTCAAAGTGAAAGATGCTTGCATGTGATCACAAAAACTTGTCCTGAGCAAGTAAACTGTACAGCTTGGCAGGCCAATTAGTTTTATAACGAGAAGAGTAAGGAGGAAAGCCCTGTAAACAAAATGACTGTAGGTACATTCCACATTGGACAGAGCTTTTACTTTGCGTTTCATATGAAAATCTGTTTTTCCACAATGTTTCATTTTTACACATCTTGTCTCTATATAAGTGTTATTACAGATCTGAATAAATAAGCAATAGATAATGGCAAGTTAAACTGAGTCTCATTAAATGAGACTTTCAATGCCACCCTTAGCTACTATTGTATATAATTTAGAGTTTCACTTTTTTCACCCATCAGAAGTGTTTTACTATTTCCAAACAGTGTTGCCTGCAAAGACTTTTGTTTCTGTGATGTATCCCACTTTTTTACTAGTAGTGTTGCCATATCAGCTTTTTTTAACATTAAAATAACTCCTGGCCTTTTTAAGTTCTAGCTAGCCTCTTTGTGGCAGTGAGAATAACCTGACAGTTGGGAAACATTTTGTCAAACCATGCTTATCAATACAATCAAAGCTGTGAGAATTTGGGAGGGGGGTGGGAAGGGGGGAGTAAGGGTGGGGGAGGGGGGGCTATTGTGGATGGGGAGTAAACATTTAATGCCTTTTCAGAACTGTTACTATATAAGCCCCATTATCTTGCTGGCTGGTGCTGGCATTTTGATTTTTTTCTAAAACTCATTGATCAGTGGAAGTTGTGACATATAATGAATGTGTCAGTCCTAATAAAAAAAAAAAAAGCATACACAGATGGAGTTCTAGAAATGTGTTTCTCTTACTAAACCTGATTTTCCTGGATACAGAAACTACCCTCTTCTTGGGTAGGTTTGCAGTAGAGATGTGGATGTTTAGTTCAACTTGGGTAATAAATTACACCCATGAAAACTTTGTATCCAAGCTTCATTCCTTCTGCTGGAGGTTTTCTTCCATTATTGATGACTTACATTTTTGTTGGTGGGAAGGAAAAGGATGTAAATTTATGAAAATATTTTTATTGCCTTTTACAAAAATGGATACATGCAAATCTCGGACATTTAAGCAGTGCTTGAGAAGCATTGAATTTCTAAATTCAATCTGCATCATAATACCACAATTAGGCAGTCATTAACAGAATGACCATTCATTTATTTTCAACTAAATGTGTAGGAGGGAATTTACCATAATTCTTAAGAGGGCAGTTATTGTGAAGACAGCAACAGCACAGAGTCGATGGTAAGTGCAGGTGAGAATTTTCATGCACGTTACATACAGTATAGTGAGGCCATAATAAATATGTTAACTTAAGTGTGTCAGTTTAAGTCCACTGCTTATTAAGCATAGCTTCACTAGGGTTGGAGATGTAGATTAATGTGAAGGAACTGATGGTTGTCAGAGGAGCTAAATGAAGCAAGAAAACAGTGTAATGAGAGGCTAGATTGACCCTACCTGCACTAGAGTTGGTGGCCCCAGCTCTGGTTGTGCCATGTGAAGCACCATACAAAGCTTTGTGCAGGCAGTATTTCACAAGTGTCCCTGTGCTTGGGTATAACTGGTTTAACTTTTGATGCAACTCTGCCCACATTGTCTCCATTCAGATTTGTTCTAGCAGGTGGAAGGAAATACTAGTGGCCTTGGTTCTACCCACGTCCTACCCCTACAGTGCCTGTATCCCACTTGCATCGTTCCAGCAAGCAATAGAAGCAGTGCTTATGGTTTGCTTTGGAAAGCAGCCTTTTCTCCGCAGTGATATTCTTTGTGGACAATAAGCAGAACACCCTTCAGGATGGCTTGATTTTTAAAGTTGTAAGATGTTTGTTGTGATATTGTTACAAGATACTTCGATCTGTACCAGCAGCTTTTTAAATAGCACTTTTGATTGTTACTGAGTGATTTCTCATGCTTTGTGTACTTTTTAGGAATGTATACATCATACATAAAAGGAGTTGGAAAATAAGTCAACATACATATGAGCCAGCATTTCTTAGGACTTGAGCCCTTTCTACCAACAGAAGAAAAAAGTGAATGTGTATCTTGCTGCAGCCAAGAGTTGGTGTTGCAGTGGCACAGGATAACCTGCAGGGTGCCTGTACTTGAAAGATGTAAGATAGAGTAAACTTATATTCTGAAACACCTTCTAAGCAAAGTCATCCCCCAGTAAATCTGAACCTTAAACTAATTTCATCAAGGCTTTCCAGGCATTAACTTGTGTCCCAAATTCCCAAAAGGACTGGTGCATCTGGCTTTGGGAGCACAGCTGAGGATGCTGACTGGGGCAGAGTGGTGTTCATCTTAATATGCTTAATGCAATCTATTAGGGAAGAAACAGAAGATAACAGGAAACAGTGCAGTTTGAAAATTGATAAAGCCCTAGGTGAAAGTTGTATTTGCACGCCTTTGTTTCCCTGCATGGTGGTACTCTTTGTAACAAATTCCTGCATATTAGGACCAGAGTTATTCACAGAGAGAAGCAATACAAAATATTGAAGCCTCTGCCTTCATACTGCCTGGACCATAAGGGCCTAGTACTATAGGATGTATGAGCAGGTCCTTGGGCCAAAATAAACTGCAAATCATCATTTCACTAAGCTGTGAGTTCCTAAACGTTTTAATGGTGTGACCCACTTCTGAATTACAGTTAGGCAGACCAGTTTCCACTCCCACTGGCAACAGAATAATATCTGAGAATCTACTGCTTGCTTAAGAAGGGCATTTAAGTGGTTTGTCATCCCTGCTTGTCAAAATGTTGTGCCTGAGTTCACATGTGTATTTGTCTACTTCAGGTTCATTGGTTCTTTTTGTCTTTCTCTACCTGATAAAGCCCTTTAGGACCCTTCATTTTGTTTTTGAGGTATACTTGCACAATGTGATCAAGTCATCTCTGGTTTTGTGTATTTTGTTAATCACACCATGTCGAATACCTCAAGTCTCTTCCCTTAAGAAATTTCATCAAGCCCTTGAACAATTTCTGTGATTTATGTCCTCTCCAATTTGTCAACAACCTTTTTTAAAATGTTGATATCTGGTGTGCATGCTGTGTGCCAGTATCTGTTTCGCTGATGTTGCATATAGAGCTTAAATTGCCTCACTGCCCCTATTCACTACTCCCCTGTGCAGACATGCATATTTATGCATTGTAGTTCCACTTTTTGCCCCAGGACTGCACATACAGCTTACGTTGAAAAGTTTATCCTCTGTGATCTCTAAACCTTTTTCAGAATCTGTGCTTTCCAGGATGTGAGCCCGTATTCTGCAGATTGGGTTTCCATTCCTTCTATCTGGGTACATAATTTTTTGCATTTGGCTGGATTAAAACACGCACTCCTTTTCTTTTTTTTAATAGACTCGGCCTATTCAGTTGCTTTGTGTGACTGGCTCATTATTTACCACTCTGCCAAAGTATGCCAGTGGTCAGATAAGTAATGTGTGGAGGTATGGTCAGTGAATTAATACTTCATCAGCTGGTAAGTACAGGCACATTGCCCATGGTAGCATAGTATTAGAAACCCATTAGCAGCAATTTCAGTGTTTTAACTTGGAAAAATGTAATTTTTCAATGTAGATCACCTTATGAGAGGTAAAAATGGGACTTACTCCAAAGGTTTTTGGTGTAGGAGGAGAGTATTGACTGGGGTTGTGGTACTAGCATATTTTACCCAAATCCAAGACTGCTTTGGATTTAATATCCACCCTGCACCCCCTCCCCTCCCCCAACCATTAGATTTGTTGCATGGAAAATTATGAATTTGTTATCTTCTGTACAAGGAAAATTATAAGTAGAAGGTCACTTCAAATTTGTCTTCCCCCTGTCCTGCACACTCCCCCTCTCCCCCTTCCTGCTGTGATGGGGAAAGCAGAGGCAGGGGTGTGAGGAGCCAGACGCTTGCCCTCTGCCTGTCCCACATCTTCTCCCCTCCCTGCCCCTTTATCATCTGGAGGAGCAGAGCTGCAAGAGAGCATCCCCAGCTGGGGAGAAACAGTGGCAGCTCCTGGTGGGGCTGGATCAAAGTTGGAGGAACCAGAGCTGGAGCAGAAGGTAAGGAGAGAGGGAAGCAGGGTGGGATGGGAAGGGGCAGCTGCAGGCTTTGGTCTCCC
>NW_005842725.1:776700-790465 GCF_000455745.1 Alligator sinensis | reverse complement strand
TGTGGCCCAGGACAGGTGGTGATTCAGCTTCACCTTCAGCCCTGAGTCCAGGGCTAAAGCTGGAACTGAGCTGCTGCCTACTCTGGGCTATGCTCAAATGTGCAACAAGATTTTTTTCCCCCTCCTATGCTGATGGTGAGGGGGCTCATCTTGGATTTGAGTAAATATGGCAATGCTTACCTGCGTTGGGAGTTAACGGTTCAGGAGTTTGGTTGGGTGGGGGTCTGTTGTAGACAATAGGAAATTGCAAGCAGAGTGACTCAAAATCATTGGGCTTCAATTTAAACCTTTAGAGAGAGAACCTGTGGCTGGAATATAGAATGGTTATTGAAGGTGCAAAGACTTCACAGTTACTTGTGAACGAAAGTAAGGGCTTCATATCTTTGAAGTACAGATTGATCCTAGACCAGTGATTCTCAACTAAGTTGCTGCGATATCCTAGGGCAACAGCTCCCAGTCTGCACCAGCGGTATGCAGACAACCTGTCAGTGGTACTTGTTAACAGATTTATTATAATTATATGACAAATTTTGCTGGTGGTACTTAAAGTTGAACTGAAACATTTGCTGGTGGTACTTAAGGTTGTATCCTTTTAAAATGATGATGCTCAGTGTATCAGAGTTTGGGAACTGCTGCCCTAGATTGCTTTGAGAGCCTTTCAAGGGTGCCTCTGAGTGCCACACATTGTTAGCACTCTGGTGTGCAAACTTGATTCACAAGATAAACCCAGAGACTTCAGTAGGAATCCACAGTATTAAAAACATGACCTACTGTGATCTTTCTGAGTTCTTTGTAACAGAATTGCTCTGGGGTTTTTCCTACACTTGAAAAATGAGTGAAAGCTTTTTGAGGGTGCCTTGAGTCTAACAAGATTGAGAACCACTGTCCTAGATGCACAGAAATGGTAGATGCTGAAATTGCATTTGAAGCTTTAGTGATCAGCCTGGGAAACCAAATTGAATAACAGCATGGAATGAATGGAAAAGTGGCATCAAAAGGAAGGGGGTTTAGCTAAAACATGGTGAAGATGACAAAATGCAACTGTGAAGACTAGAAATATTGAGAGTGGAATGGGAAAGTATTCAACTCTGAAAGGGCTAGTCTGACCTTGACCAAATGAAATAAGATCAGACTGGGAGGGACCTACGTGGAAAGACAATATATGTCAAGAGAGCCAAATAAAGTCACCAGAAAGAAACTGAATCCTATGTACTGCATGGATGCACAATGTGGCCTAAGACATCTCTGATGGAAAGAATGGGGTACAATGTGGCATCCTGGAAGTCTGGCCAGATGCAACAAGTAAGGCAGGGTGGACCTTCACTATTAAATTTCTGAGCAAGTAAGGTTAAGTAAGGTGAGAGTTGGCTGAGTTGCAGTGATTTCAGTAGAGTTGTCTCCTTGGAGATCCTTTGGATGCTAAGAACAGACAGCAGGCTGAAACTGAAGACCAACTGATGCATAAAGCAGTGGTGTTGTAGAGATAAGTGGACTTTAGAGTCACAATACCCAAGATCAGACACTTATGGATCCTGCGTTCATTTGACGTCCTTATGTAATATCCAAGTGTTGCACAAAGTTAAGGAGAACAAAATGAGGTATCTCATTCTCTGAGTGCTTGTGTGTACACATTTATTCCATAATACACATTGAATGCGTTGCAAAGAGCAACACGCTTCTTCTAGCCTAGAAGTGTATGTCTGTGTAGGAAGGAGAGCAGGATTGCTAACCCTGTTGGGTTTTACAGTGAGTTTAGGGAACTCCACAGCTTTCATTAGAAGCTGGACAACAAACCATCCTGTTCCTTGCCTTTGCCATGTTGCCCTTAGTGTGTTTTCTCTCACAGGCTGTGCTCTGCAAGCTGGTAATCACTGAAATGCTACCGGACCTGATCCAGAGTGAAGTTGTTACTTATTGCAGATTATTCCCCTTGTCTGAAGTGCTGCAAATGGCGCGTACTCTGCTTTCCAGGGATCTCAAAAGATCAAGTCTACCCCTCCTGCTCTGGGCTCGATGGGAGTTAACGGTTCAGGAGTTTGGTTGGGTGGGAATCTTCCTATCTGGCCTGTTTATTCTCTCTCCTTCATGCTTCTTTACTGCTAGATAGAACTCTGTTCCTTCTGCTGAATGGTCACCCCAGCTCCACTCCTTCATTACCTAATGTCCTGTCTGCACATATATAGTTCTTTTTTCCTCATCTTCCTGCAAACTGAAAATTAGGATTTCTGTTCAATCAAGCCCCAAAGTGAGCCTGTAGCCCCATACCCTGTTCTCCCTAGTTCTAGTGTTCCCAGGGTATTGGTCTATGGAAGGAGATGGGAGGGAAGATTTTCACTTTATTGGCTAACTGTCTCTACTTACAGAGGGAGGGCCAAACTGTTCTGGACCAGCCCTTGACTGAGAGTGGTTAACACTGTGTGTTCATGTCTTGCTTGCTCTACCAGACTGTGCCTACAAGAGCTCTCTGAACATTTGAAACTGTTTGCTTTGCTCTTTAGACTGGTTACTTACACAGGTTACTACTACAGAAGTGCTTCTGATGCCTGTGAAGTATTTAACTGCTGTGGCAATCTTGTCTACTAAACATGGTTTGAGGAGAATGAGCAGTGGCCCCACTGAGAGCTATTTAATTAAATCAGATATGTAGAGAGGTGGATTGTGCTATTCTGAACAGGCTATCCATTTTCTTTGGACATGGGGAATAGACTTCGGCTGTCAAAGCAATCCAGAGAGTCGCTCTTCACTCTGGCTTTCATCCTGCTGGAGAAGGTGTATTGAGCACCTTTCCCTCCTCGAGCATCAGAGGCACTGAATCAGAGAATCCATGACACACTTACACTTTGAATGCTGCATGCAATTTTTGTTTCCTCCCTGCTACCTTCAAAAGGATATAGCAGAATTAGAAAAGGTACAGAGAATGGCAACGAGGATGGTTGGGGCATGGAGAGGTTTCCATAAGAGTAGAGACTAAATCGGCTGGGACTATTTTTTTTTTCTTCCTATTTGAAGAAAAGATGACTGAGGGAGGCAGGAAATGTGATTTGAGATCTATAGAATCATAGATGTATAGTCAATTAGGGTTGTCATAGAATCATAGGAATTAAGGGCTGCAAGAGATCTCAAAAGATCAAGTCTACCCCTCCTGCTCTGGGCACGAATACTGCTGAGATCAAATGATCCCAGCAAGGTGTCTGTCCAGTCTCCTCTTGCAGACTTCCAAGGTTGGGGACTATACCACCTCCTTAAGAAGCCTATTCCAGATTCTGGTCACCCTTACTGTAAAAAAAAAAAAAAACTTCTTCTTTACATCCAACCTGAAACCATCTTCTAACAGTTTATGGCCATTGCTGCTTGTCCTCCCCTGGAGTGCCCTAGTAAACAGTTTTTCTCCCAAAAGAGAGGTCATTTAGTCCAACCCCCTGCTCAAAGCAAGACCATCCCAGCCAAGGCTTTGTCTAGCCAGATACTGAATTTCCATCCTTGGATGTTTTTTACAACCTCTCTGGGTAACCTGTTCTAGTGCTTTACTACCCTCCTAGTGATATCTATCTTAAACTCCTCTTGCTGCAACATGAAACCATTGATCCTTGTTCTGTCATCTGCCACCACTGAGAACTCTCCATCCTCTTTGGAACCACCCTTCAAGAAGATAAAGGCTGCTATTAAATCCTGCCTCAGCCTTCTCTTCTCTAGACTTAAATAAGCTCAGTTCCCTCAGCCTCTCCTCAGAAGACATGTGCCCCAGGCCCATAACCATTTTAATTGGGGGCTGGACTCCAATTTATCCATATCTGGACACATTTGTAGTGGTGGGCCTGAAACGACACATTACTCCAGATGTGCCTCACCAGTGCTGAATAGAGGGGAAGAATCCCTTCCCTTGATCTTCTAGCAGTACTCCTACTAATGCAGCCCAGTATGCCGTTAGCTTTCTTCACAACAAGGGCACGCTATTGGCTCATATTCAGCTTATTGTCTACTGTACCCCCAGGTCCTTTTCTGCAGAGCTGCTGCTTAGCTAGTTGGACTCCAGCCTGTACCAGTGCATGGGATTGTTTCATCCTTGGTGCAGGACTTTGCACTTCTCCTTATTGCAAGTCATGAGATTATTTTTTGTCCAATCCTCCAATTTGTCTAGGTCACTCTGAATCCTAGCCCTACCCTCCAGCATATCTACTGCTCCCCCCAGTTTGATGTCATCTGCAAACTTGTTGAGGGTGCACTTCATCTCATCTTCCAAGTCGTTGATGAAAAACCAGCCGCAGGAGCAACTCCTGGAGCACTCCACTTGATACCACCTGCCAACTAGACATTGAGCCTTTGATTACTATCCTTTCAGCCTGATGATCCAATCTGTTTTCTGTCCACTTTACAGTCCACTCATCCAGCCCGTACTTCCTTAGCTTGTGAGAATGTTGTGGGAAACCGTATCAAAAGCCTTGCAAGCTACACACATCCACTGGTCTCCCTCCATCCACAGAGCCAGTCATCTCATCATAGAAGGCAATCAGGTTGGTCAGGCATGACTTGCCTTTGATGAATCCATGCTGACTATTCATAATTACTTTATCTTCCAAGTGCATAAAAATGGATTCCTTGAGGACCTGCTGAATGATTTTTCCAGGGACTGAGATGAGGCTGATCATTGCAGTTCCCCAGATCCTCTTTCTTCCCTTTCTTAAAGATTGGGCACTATATTTGCCATTTTTCAGTCATCCAGGACCTCTCCCAATCTGCCATAAATTTTCAAAGATGCAAACTATGGATCATAAGGAAATTAGTAAGAAGCACATTTAAAACAAATAAATGGAAGTCCTTTTTCATGGTAGAAGCCAACAATTAACTAGGTTCAAAAGAGGATTAGATAAATTAAACCAGGATAGATCTGTCACTGAGTATGAAACATTATAGTTTCAGGTGCAAGCTCCAAACTAAGACTTCTTAGACCCCTGAACACTTCAAGGTGTAAAAGAAAAGGGGCAAGGGACAGTTCATATATGCTGGGCCTCTCCAAACTGATCAAAGGTAATCCTGCCTTGATCAGAGGTTTGGACTAGCTCATCTGTTGAAGTCCCAGCCAGCTCTGTTTCTCTACACACTCTCCCCTTAGTATTCACCCTGCCACAGTGTGAGTTAGTATAAATTACTAGGCCTATGCGAAGTGGCTAGTATTCGCTTCAGATTCGGCCAATTCGGGGGACAGTGATTCGATTCAGGACAGTGACCTGAATCGCTGAATCGATTCAGCCAAATCTGATTCTGAGATTCAGCCCCATCCCCCGCCTCCTCTCAATGACTGCCCCAGTTCCCAGCCCTTTTTAAAAAAAAAAAAAAAAAAAAAAAAAAAAAAAAAAAAAGCCCATACTCCTGCCAGGGGGCGGGGGTTGACTTTGCTTTTTTAAGGGGCTGGGAGCTGGGGCGGGGGGGAAGCTGAGAGAGCGGGTGGGGGTTGGGGGGGATCACCCCCTGCCTGGCAGCAGCTGGTGAATAGGGCTCTTTTTTTTTTTTTTAAAGAGCTGGGGCAGGCAGGGCAGCCATGGGTGGGGACTGGGGGAGTGGACAAGGGGGGGGGAGTGCTCAGGGGGGCTGGGGGAGCAGGCAGGGGATGGGGCCTGGCAGGGGTCCCCCCATGGTTCTCTCCCCCCTCCTCCAGGCCCCCCTCCCCTTACTTACCAGCATAGAGTCCGGGTCCAGCTCCATGCTGCAGCCAGGGGGACTGCCCGAATTGCTGAAACTCCGAATCTTTTCCTAATCAGTTTGGAGAGCTTCGGATCTATTCAGACCTTTTAATTGGTCTCCTGATTTTGATTCTGATTTAGCCGCTGAATCTCTTCCAAATCGAATCAGCACCCGAAGCTTTGCACAGCCCTATAAATTGCACTTTCTGGCGTTTGCAGGCATAAATCCCATCAGCCCAGACTGACTTCTGAAGTTGGCCTTGTAATTACAATACTAGAAAATAAAGCCACTGGCAAGGCAGCAGAGCTCAAAGCTGCATTCTGAAAATGTACTTTTGCGTCAAGGTAAATATGTTGTGATGCCATTACTGAACTGATTTACCTGCTGAGCTGGGGCTGCAGAATGCGTATTATGTGTAATTCACTGTTTCTGTCAAGTGTGTTCTGAAATAGCATGTACCTAAGGGGAAGCTCAGTTTATTTAATTGGGTTTTGTGATGTAAGGTGCTATCCACTGAGATGCATTTATAGTTCAGTGAAAAGAGAAGGGTGCTGCATGCAAACAAAAAGGGAGTGTGTAAAGGGATCTGGGAGCACCATACATGCAGGCAGGGATCCCTGGGCACTTGCCAGGATGCCATGCACTGAGACTTGACCAACATGCCCATTCAGTTGATAGGGTATAATAGGTGCTCTTTGATGGCTGTTGGATGCTGTGGTCTCACCGGTCAGGAAGAAGCTTCTGGGCAAAATGAGTGATTGCTATGTGCGTATTGTGTACATGGAGCAAGCACTGGGCACAGAACCTATTGGGTGTTTTCATTTTATTCAGCAAGTGGGGGTCATGAAGAGCTTGCCCTGTGCCCATCACATGCTTTAACAAGGTCATCAGTATGCCAGTTCAGGACAAGTACAAGATGCTCTGGCATCTTGATCAGGGTGGCTAGGAGCAGGACAGAGGAGGAGATGCAAACTTGATTTCTCCAGGGATTATCTCCCTCCCACCCCCCCTCCTCAAAGGGGCAATGTTTAATAAAAATGTGAAAGGTAAGCACCCTTGGTCTGTAACTGCACTCTGGTCTTGCATTCTGCTGGGGAAGTTTGTGTATTTAGAGCAGAATGCTTGTTTTAACTTTTGATTTAATTTGCATTTTTTAAATTAAATTTTCTGTACTCCAAGCCAAATTAGCCAAAACAAATTCCAAATACAAGAGTCAGTCCAGAACCATAAGTGGCCCTACTACCAGCAAACATCTGTCGCCCCCATCTGGGGCTTCATATGTTTCTAAAACCTTTGGCAGGCATCCTACTTGTAGGCCCAAGCCTAGAGACTTGGGGTTCGGCTGCCCCTGAGTTTTCCTTGCCCTCAGCCGTAAGGCCCCAGGGGCAAGTCAGGGAGAAGTCTCCCATTTCCATAAAGTGGTCTTAAAGCCAAGACCTTCCCACTCCAGCAGCTAACTGGGAGGTTTACTACAAATTACCTTGGCAGGCAGTGTTCCCTCTAAACTGCGCACGTGTGCAGCCACACACAAGTAAACATCTTGCCGCGCACAAACTTTTTAGGTCTGCGCACCTGCTGGGAGAGGAGCTGGGCACAGAGTGCAGTGGAGGCCCCGGGGCCAGCGTGGGAGACTTACCGAAGGTAAGCTTCTCACTTCTTATGCAGGGCAGGCAGTGGCTCCTCCCCGAGGCAAGGCGGGGACAGAGATGGGGCTGGTGCTGGCTCTGGGGAACTGCTCCGCTGGCTCTGGGGAACTGCTCCACTCCTGTGGGGTAGCAGAGCAGTTCCCCAGAGCTGGTGGAGCCTGCGCCAGCTCCCGTCCCCGCCTCGCCTTGCCTCGCCCTGGGGAGGAGCCACTGCCTGCCCTGCATGAGGAGTGAGGAGTTTACCTTTGGTAAGTGTCCCACATGGGCCCCGGTGCCTCCCTTTCAGTTCTGTCATTTGATTGGGCCACGGCACTCCACTGTGCTGCTCTTGACAGCAGTTAGCATGGAGAAGGACGGTGTCCGAACCCTGTCCGCTCACACCTGGACGCTTACTTTGGGACACTTACTGGCAGACTGTGCTGAAAGGGGGAGGCGGAACTGAAGCGGTGCGCTCACGACTGCTACTCCTTAGAGGGAACATTGTTGGCAGGTACTATTATAATTGAATTTGCATATAAACTAAAGAACAAAAGAGAACCAATCCTCACTTGCAAAGCAAGGGCCCAGTCCTGTTGCCAGTGAAATGCAGACCCAGATCTGCAAAGTGCTGAGCCACACCAACACCACTGAGTCCCTGGGTCCTTTACACCTTTAAAGAATGAGAGTTGGTTAGAGCATGGTGTTAATAATGCCAAGGTCCCAGGTTCCCTAGTTGGACTAGATGATCTCTTGAGGTCCCTTCCAGCCTTGCTTCTCTATGAATCCTATGAGATCCTATACATGCCGACTCTCCAGTTCATTCAGCAAAAGTGTATTTTCCTGCTGCTCCCAGCAGAGGGAGTTCTGCTGCAAAGAATGGCAAGCACTTCTCACTCTTGCACTAATAATTTCTCAAGTAGTGTACTTAGGATTGTTTAAGTGTATCTGCTTTATATTTAGTGTTCCGCATTTTCAGTTTTTATTTTAAAAAAAAAAATTAAAAATTCCAGGAATATTTCAGGGTTTATCTTCCAAACATAAAAACCAGGCTGAAATCGGGATAAAAGGAAGAAAAGAAAAAAAATCTGTTTAAATTGGGGGAAAGAATAATGTGTTCCCACAGCAGGGAGGGAGGGAGGGACTGGAGTAAGGCTGGGACTAGAGGGGTGGGGGGAGGGGCTGCTCCCAGGACTGCAGCAGGGAGCAAAGCGGGGGGGAGCTGCCAGTGGGAGTGCAGTGCTGGGCAGGGCAGGGGGGCATGGCTATTGCTGTTACATGCCCCCTGGGAGGGCTGCGTGCTGAGCAGCTGTGCCAGGCTCTTTCCATGGGACACGTGCCCACAGATCTGCACGTCGGACAAGAGTAGGCTGCCGCCCCCGCCCCGGGCACTGGGAAGAGCCTGGTGCCACCATTGGAGCCAGCCTGCTCTTGTCCCACATGCAGATCTAGGGCACATGCCCCCCAGGAAGAGCCCAGCTCAGTCCCCAGCCCTCCCAGGGAGCACCTAGCAGGAAGAGCCATTCCCCCATGCCCCGCACCCACTGACAGCTCCCTCTGCTTTGCTCCCTGCTTCAGCCTTGGGAACGGCCAATGAGCCGCGCCTCACCCTCTCCCCTGCTGCAGCACCCTGGCACTTGGGGGAAGCGGGGATTGGCATGCGGCCGCACTGGGGGGGGGACCTGATCCCGGCCCTTCCTGCCCCACCTGGGGTCACAGCCAGGAGTCCCGCATCCCTGGGTAGCGGCTCCTGCCCCACAGGCCTATGCAGAGCAGTTGGGTTCAGCACCTGCCACAGGGAGCGGGGCTGGGCTCTCTTGCCTGCCCCCCCTGGTAGGGCTCTCAGCTCCCAGCGCTCCGCGTGGTCACTGTCACTCCTCTCCCCCACCCACCCCGCTGCTCCGAGTGTGGCTGCTGCCACCGCCTTCCCCCCCTCCATCATTTTTTACTGATTTGCACTGTAAATCAGTAAAAAACTGAATAACTTCAATTTAAAAAATCTGGTAATTTACCAGTGAAATTGAAATGCGGAACACTATTTATATTTAACAAATACACATCTGCAATACAGGTTTTCCATAGATCAGAGTCTGATCACAGCTGCCTCAGAACAATGGCATTGGCTTCAGTACTTAATCCAGGTTTACATACGTTTTAGTTCAGTGTGTGGCCCTATGCATAATGGTGCTTTCCTTTAACCACTTTTACTCCATTTCCAGTCCAGGGAGTATTGGTGTACAAACTAGGTGCAGCAGGAAAAAGGTGGCAATGACAGTAATCCCTGGTTTATTGTAGCTGCATTGTGGTGTGTGTCAGTGTCCAATTAGCATCCTGTGTTGAACTGAACATATTGCAGGGGTTTTGGTTGTAGCCTTGTTGGTCTAAGGACATAGGCAGGCAAATCTCTTTCGATAGATGTGATATCTTTTATTAGACCAACTGAGTGTGCCTGAAGAAGGGTGCTTGTGCCCGAAGTTTACAAACAACTTTTTTCCAACTTCTCAGTTGGTCTAATAAAAGTTATCACATCTACCCAAGGAAACTTGCCTGAACTGAACATATAACATTTTGCAAGTTTTTTCTGCGTGGCACAGGGCAGTGCAGTTCAGCCCCAGCCACCTGGTGCTAGGGGTGTGTGAAACAGGCCCTATATCATTTGGATTTGGATTTGGCTCAAATTGGGGACAGTGATTCGATTAATTGATTTGGATCACTGCCCCTGCTTTGATTCAGCCAAATCTGAAGTTTCAATGCGGTGATGTCCGAATCAGCAGCTTTAAATGTTTTCTTTACATACCTCGAGGTACCAGACATGGCTCGTGAATGCTGTGATACTGGGGCGTGTGGAGCATCCCACAGCAGACCCAGAAGTGAACCAGAAGCACTTCTGGTCCACTTCCGGGTCCACCGGAAGGTGTGCAGGGGCCCCCCAAGCCCCCCAGCTCGACTATCAGCCATGGGGAGACCCCGGGTGCCCCCCCAGACCCAGGAGGCACCAGTCGCTGAGCCTGGGGAGGCATAGGAGGGGACCAGCACACCCTCCGACAGACCTGGAAGTGGACCGGAAGTGCTTCTGGTCCACTGCTGGGCCTGCTGCCAAGCGTGCTGGCCCCCCCCCCCCCCCCCCCGCACTTCTGTGGGACACTCCATGCACCCCAGCATCTCAGCATTCACAAGCTGCCTGCTACCTAGAGATATGTAGAAAAAATATTTAAAGCTGTGTCTATGTCCAAATCGAACTGGAGGGTTCTAATTCGATTCGAAGAGATTAAAGGGTCCTCTGATTTGATTCAGATTTAGAGATTCAGCCAGCAAATCAGGCTGAATCTCCACCAAATTGAATCGGGGACCGAAGTTTCGCACACCCCTACCTGGCACCTGGTGCTGCCTGTGCCACATCTCACGGGCTCAGCCCGGCTCAGCGTGGTGCCATGTACCTTCAGGCAGCCCTGGGCCACTTCAACTGTCACCTGGGACCCTGTGCCACTCTTGGGTGCTGGGTGTCAGGTCGGGCTGGGTCCTGCCTCCGGCAGCAGCGCTGCCAGATCCATGCTGTGTGCGGGATGAAAGCGCACAGTGGAACCCAACCTGGTGCAGCCCACTAGGATGCCTTTGCACAGGACCGGGAGGTGCAACTCCAGGACGGGTGGCTCCTGTGCAAAGGAGTGCTAGCTGCACAGCCTTGGCCAGGTTGGGTCGGGTTGGGCCAGCCGGATGCGTTTTCCATGAGGCTCAGGTGGCAAGGCACCATGGCCCGCTGTAGGCACAGCACCACAGCTGTGCATTGCCACCTGAGCCTCCTGGAAAACATGCCCGGCTAGCCTGACCTGACCCGACCCAACCCAGTCCAGGCCACGCAGCTAGCTCTCCTTTGCGCAGGAGCCGCTTGTCCCAGAGCCGTGCCTTCCAGTCCTGTGCAAAGGATCTCTAGCGGACCGCGCCAGGCTGGGTCCTACCACGTGCTTTGTGGAGGAGCTTGAGCAGGGGCTGCCACACGCCTCCTCCCCCCCTCCCCGCCTGCCCACCGCAGCTAGTGTGGCTGTGGCCCAGCTGCAGGCACAGCCAGTGGTGACACAGTGCTGTGTGACCCAGGCTCTGTACATGCTGAATGTACCCGGTCCAACCCAGCCCACTAGCATATGACTTTGGACAGGACTGGGAAAGCCATGTGCTAGCAGGTTGGGCTGGGCCAGGTCCATTCAGCATGTACAGACCCTAGGTCAAACTGCATCGCCGCTGGTTGTGCCTGCAGCCAGACCACAGCTGTGCTGGCTGGTGCCCCCGGCGCCGCAGGGGGGTGGGGGGGGGGCAGGCGAGGGCAGGCATGTGGTGGCCCCTGCTCAAGCCCCTCCACACACCCACCCACAGATCTCACACAGCCCCACCACTCCCTGCACCCTCTGCATCCCCTGCACCACTCCTCACCCCCGCCCTTCCACCCGTCATTCCTCACACCCATCCACATGTCTCTACTTGCCGGTAACAGTGCCTGGGCCCCGATCCTTGTCGTGCTTCTGCTTGCCCCAGCATGCTAAAAGTTCATTCCCCACATGCTGGGGCAGCAGGAGCACCATAGAGATGTTCTGGCCAGAAACCAGAGTGTCTCTCTAGAAGACCAGCTCCCAGGTTACTAGGTCTGTGCAAAGCAGCAAGTATTTGCTTCTGATTCATATTTGGCTGATTTGGGGGACAGTGATTTGATTCAGTGATTTGAATCACTGTCCTGAACTGATTTGACCAAATCTAATTCGGAGATTGGGATCCTGCCGAATCTCTGAATCAGCCAGGCCCATCAGTGGCTGCCCTGCCCACCCCAGTTCCCGGCACTTGAGGAAAAAAGCCCTGACTCACTGGGTTGCTGGGTGGGGGGCAGTGCCTGCTGCCCCCCCACTGCTCCATGCTGAGTGGGGGGGCTCTCTACGAGTCCCCCAGCCCCTGCATGGCTGCCCCGCCCGCCGCAGCTCCAACCCATTAAGAAAAAAATGAGAAACCCCAGACTCACTGTTCCCGCCAGCTGAGGGCAATTCCTGCTCCCCCCACACCACGTGGGGGGCTCTACACAAGCCCCCAAAGCCCTGAGGCTGCTGCAGGAGCGGTGAGTCCTAGGATTTTCTGCATTTTTTTTTTTTTCTTTAAAAAATGAGCTGGCTGGGAGTCTGGGGAGCAGGGGGAAGGTCAGGGGCCTCACGCAGAGCCTCCCACGCAGTGTGAGGCAGCGGGGGGCAGAGGGGATCGCTCCCCAACCTGGCAGCACCTAGTGAGTGGGGCTCTTTTTTAAAGCACCAGGAGCTGGGGCGGGCAGAGCAGGCAAGGGATGGGGGCTGGCAGAGGTCCCCCCACTCCCCCACCCCATACTTACCAGCTCCGAGTCCAGCTGCAGCTCCCTGCTGCAGCCACTGGGGACTGTCCAACTCATCAAAGCTCTCCGAATCTTTTCTGAAGATTCAGAGAGCTTTGAATCGATTCAGACTTTTTAATTGGTCTCCTGATTTGATTCAGATTTGGAGATTCGGCCACCAAATTGGGCTGAATCTCCTCCGAATCAAATCGCCACCCGAAGCTTCGCACAGCCCTACAGGTTACCTCAGGTCACAGGCGGGGACTGTGCCCTGCCCCTCTTTTTTTTTTTTTTTTTCCCCTGTGTGTTATCCAGGTATCAAATTTTAATCCTGCACTGTAAATATGCAGCGCGGGGAACACTTTTTGTCCCCAACGCACATCTTGTGGCATCTCAAATTCCTCTGAGATCCCGCAAGAGATGTATGCGAACTCATTTGGATGCACCCCTGGAACTTTAAGTGTGTTGTCTTTCCATCCTATCACTCCCCAATCCCTCATATGTATTTGTCCTGATGTCATGATCCTTTCAGTCCTGGAAACCATCCCTCTGGTCTTTCATGCTTTGGGCACTACTGTAGGCAAGTGGTGCCAATAGCATAACAGCATCATGGAGCCAGATCTGATGTACCCATCATCCATGTTAGCTGCCCCTCTGGGCTGGTCCCACATAAGCATAACTTTCTGGCAACCCACCCTTCATTAAGGTATTGAGTAGAAGTAACCTGATCTGTATTAAATCAGTTCCTCATCAATGGTACCAGCCTGAATTCTGGATGGCCATCAGCCTCCTCCCCCAGAACCACAGGAAACTAACTAGCACAGCAGAGCCATTACTAATGGACTGCTTAGGAATGGAGGGCATGGTGGGGAGGGGGGTCATAGCAGGCCTTTCAGGTTTCTTCCAAGAGGTGGCCATAGACCTATGCACCTCACAATTGGGATTGATGCATGGTTCTCCCATTGCTGAGGTGTTTTTTCAGATTGAGCCAGGCTCTGAATTGGGGTGCATCCTGCCTGCCCAGTAAAGAAGGCACACTAGTTCCATGACAAGTTTGGCTGTGTAGATGGTGTTGCTTTGCTATTTGACACACAAACCGAATGAGCTGGCTGGGTGGGTCAGGTGC
>NW_005842725.1:774815-776686 GCF_000455745.1 Alligator sinensis | reverse complement strand
TGGGGTGCGGGGGAGGGCCGCCTCCCCCCCCCAGCCTGAAATTGTACAAGGGAGCCTGGAATTGTACAACATGTGATTCCATCTGTCCTCGGATTGCTATGGTCCAGGTGGAAGGCTCTCTTGTTAGCAGATGGCTGTCACACTGACTGTTCAGAGTGACAGGAAATATATTCCTCTAAGGGTATAAAAAAGATTAATCTATTGCTGGGCCACACGCGCAAATCCAATCTCTCTGTTCATATATGGAGATTTGCTTAAGTCCTGATTTGATTTAAGAACATGTTAAAGTAGTTACTCCTCGGTCCTTATCAGATTAAGCTTCAAGCTAGCTTTGCCTTGTTCATCTGGAAGCTTGTTCTCCTACCTATATGTTGTTGTTGTTGTAGCTAGTAATTATCCTGGACCTGTTCATTCTTTTGGGGTAGGGAAACGGCTACATTATTGCTTTAAAGAAATCCGAAGACCCAGTTTTCCAGGGGGTAAAATTCCTCCTCAGTAGTGCTTAGCAGTCCTCCCAGGGCTCATCTTTGTGGCAGAGGGGACAGGCACACATACCCAAAGCTCATTTTCTCAAGTATGTGCATGTAGGTGGGTATTCACCAACTGTAATGAGGCAAGGAACTTGCCTATCCGTCACTGCTTGGAGAAGCTGGTATCCAGCCAGGAATGGACACTGCTGGTCTGAGCAGTGAGGTTGGTAACCCACTTTTCCTCTAACTTAGGCAATTTAGTTTGAAAAGTTGAAGTCTGCATATACTGATGTCACTCAGGCTCACACTATGCAGCTCTGTGTCCATCTAGCGACTAGATTACAACAGGTTTACAAGCCTGTTACTGGTTTTGAGCCAATCAATCTAGGTCTGTTAAATCAGGTAATACAAAAGGATACTTCAAGGTCTAAAGATTCAAGGTCGTTTCCATAGCCCTATGATACACTGAACAAAATGGTTTGGGTTAAATTTTTTTTGCGCACTCTCTCTCAGGATTCATGTTGTTTGGGTAATTCATATAGGTGCCCCCATGAGAAGAGAACTCTGTAGCAGCGATAGAGACGCTGTAATGGGTAAAGAGTTATAAAGACGGCAAGCCTAGGTTCCAGTCAGTTGAGGACCCTGGAGAGGGGAATTTGCTCCCAGTGGGCTGTTGCCATCAGGCTGGGGTGTGGGAGAAGCCAGAAACCCAACAAGGAGACAAGACATTGGTGGGTAAAAGCTTGTTCCTTTTGCTCCGTGCTGGAGGGGACCTGGAGGGTTGCCCTGCCTGACAGAAGTGGCCTTTGGGACTCTGGATTCTAAATGAACTGATTGGTAGGCCTGTGCAAAGCAGCTAGTATTTGCTCTGGATTCAGATTTGGCCAGTTTGGGGGACAGTGATTCGATTCGGTGATTCAAATCACTATCCCGATTTGATTCTGTCAGTCCAGCAATGGGTGCCCCAGCTCCTGGCACTTGTTTAAAAAAAAAAAAAAAGCCCCGGTTCACCAGGTGCTGTTGGGAAGGGGGCAATCCCTGCTGCCCCACGTTGCATGGGGGACTCTGCACGAGCCTCCCAACCCCCCCCCCCTTGCTTCCCCAGCCTGCCACGGGTTCCCCACCCAGGCCAGCTCTGGCCCTTTAAGAAGAAAAAAAAACCCTGAAAAAACCCACAGACCACTCCTGCCAATGGAGGGCGATCCCCACTGCCCCGCACCACCCTGCGCCATGTGGGGGCTCTGCATGAGCCTCCGAAGCCCCAAGGCCACTGCAGGAGCGGAGAGTCCCGGGGCTTTTCTTTCTTAAATGATGAGCTGGCCCAGGTGGGGCATCTGTGGTGGGGCTGGGGGAGTGAAGTGGTGTTGGGGGCCTCATGTAGAGCCCCCTGTGCAGTGTGGA
>NW_005842725.1:773218-774766 GCF_000455745.1 Alligator sinensis | reverse complement strand
AGGGGTCCCCCCATGGTCTCCCCCCCCTTCCCCGCCCCTAGTACTTACCAGCTCAGAGTAAAATCTCCCATTCAGAGCACATGGGAACTCCAGCTCCCAACCTCAACAAGTTAAGTACCAATGTTTACTTCCTCCTAGTGCTTACTGGAGATGTGACCGAATGCCAGTTTGAAATGGTGACCAAACCTTTTTTCACTGGAGTTAAACTGGTCAGTTACATGGTGCTTTGGGTTATGCCTACTGGATCTTTTTGAAAAGCAGTAGTTAAAATTGTTATTTGTCTGGGTTTGCAGCATGAGGTCAGACCCTTCTAAGGTCTGTGGTGTAGCTAAAGAGTATAGCTGTACTCCTACTGCACTGCCAGCAACAGCAAAGTGAGCTGACTTCTCTACATAACCCTTGGTTTCTTTGTAAGCATCATGGCCCTGCAGTCACCGCCTGGGCTGGCTCCCCAAGGAGCTGGCATGTGCAGTTTGGTGATTCACGTGCAGCTGGAAATGTCAGAGGTGCAGAGCACCTGCAAGTCCCATTGGAGACTAGTTCTGGCAGCTGAGCCTCTAAGGCCAGAAAGGGACTCCCGTGATCATCTACATAGTTTTTCAAATAGCCTTGTAGTTCATGACAAATTTTACATGGGTATAACAGTTGGAGATGGATGTTCCAAAGCAGCCCTAATCGCAGCCTTCATGACAAGAGCCCTCCTAGCCCCAGGCTACCGCCACTGTATGTTTCACTCAGAACATATCTTACAAGAGACACCCTTGACCAGTCCCAGAAAACCTCCCCTTTCAACTGCGTCACCTGGGATAAATACACACACATCTCCCACTGTTACCCTCTGTCTGGCCAGAGATGTGGTTCCAGTGTGGACAACAGACCACAGCCATCCCATCGTGCTGTGTGTATGCAGTCCCTGCAGTGTTTTGCTGAAAAGCCCAAAGCCCCATCTTCTTTATCTGCCATTGTTGCTTCTCCAGTCAAGCACCTCCCCAGCTGCACCAGTGCCTTGGAACAGGTGGAGTACCTCCCCTGCTGGGAACCGATGTATTCTGGTGCAATGAGAAGGCTGTGCTGGTTTGACAGCAGCTGATGGTCTGATCCCCTCTCCTGCAGGAGGGTGAAGTTGGTTCCTTATTGCCAGTTCCTGGTTCCTTTTTCAAAGCAAATCTTTACACAGTAAAAGTTGTTGGTAATGGATTAAACGTGCTAAAGGGTTGGGATTTCGTCAGCGAGGTCTATTTACTAATAAATATGTACAATGATATCATGCATCAGGCCCATGGCCTTGACCAAGGAGCTGAGAGCAGCTGGGGCTGCGGGCCAAATTCCTTTGGAGCCAGGAGCCGGGACTAAGCAGCCACCAGCCTCCTCTCACCGCAGGCCTGGGGCAGCTGAGCAAGTGCCGGTGGGTCGGGGACAAAGGCGAGCAGGAAGCGCAGCCCTGGGACCCCGATCCGCTCGCTCCTCTCCGTGGTGCTGAGATGCGGGGTTGTCTCGGCTCCTTCCCTTCAGACCGAGGCGGCGGCTCCCGGCGGGGGGCGCGACCCC
>NW_005842725.1:764555-772744 GCF_000455745.1 Alligator sinensis | reverse complement strand
AGGGGCCGCAGCCGGTTCCGCGCCCCTGGGCCCGGAGACTGGGCTTAAGCCCGGGGTTTGTGTAGCGGGGACAATGCCCTTTTGCCCGGCCCTTCCCAGTGGGAGCAGCCCCGGCCCAGAAAGAGGCACCGAGGACTGTTGTGGAAACGAAGGAGCAGCTGAAACAGGGTTACAACGGGCACCCTTACTACGGCAGCCCCTGCCCGCCCGAATGATGCTTCCTGGCCAGAAAGAACTTATTGCGATGGGATCGGGCTTCCCACGTCAGTCAGGGCGTACGTACAATTTGGCTGGCCGGTTCCTGCATCAAATCTGTTAAGCCCTGTTCTGTTCAATATGGGTTTCTGCTTTGCCGTCTACTTGCGTCTCACCCAAGGTGCCCTTCGCTGAGCTACTGAAATGCTCTTTTAGGGATTTGACTACTAAAGCAGCCCCTCTATGCTGCTCTGCTTGCTGATGTTTTCCAAACCAAATTTGCATAGTGTGGTGTTGCGACCAGTTTTTGGCTTTGGAAGTACGAGCTGGGTTGCGAGACTTCACCAGGTTTTCAGGGAGTTGTCAGTCCTGAATTTATGAGTTTATCTTGCCGGTGCTGATGAGTAAGGCAGGCAGAATCAGGCTACCGGCGCTGAAGATCAAGTGCAAATCGTAGTAGTAGTAAGTGCCGCTTCTGTGGTGACAATTTTAACCACTTTTAAAAATGTTTCTAACCTTTCTTTTTCACGAGAGAGAGTGTGATGCACTGCTCCTTGGCTGGGTTTCCTTACCACCTGTGCATGCCAGCAAGGCGGACTGGCAGGGTAACTGGCTAGCATTTGATTGTCATTGTTAGACCCTGAATCCATGCGGCGCCCAACAACTAGGGAGATGACGATCCAATCGCTTGTGGATCTTGTTAGTCATTAGCCAAAGCAAGCAGGGAGCAAACACCAGCACTCATTGCTCACAACAGCTTTATTCAGAATGGCAGAATGAAGATGGCTTCGGACTAGCTCCCAAAAAAACCCAACAAACCAGGGAGCCGCCCCGAACAATAGTTCTTTCCACGTTTATACACCTAGGTTCATACTTATTAACATTTACTCCACCTATGACCCTCCTTCGGATCCCCCCATTTCTCCTCCCATCTGAAGCTCTGCCTCTGTTTACTGTTTGCTTCCTTAGCACGGTATTGCCTATGCATTTCATTCATTTACATGCCTCTCTGCTAAGAGCGCATGCGGAAGACTCTGACCCCCGTCTTCTCCCAGTCAGTTATGATTTCTCGCTGGTTCTTTGTGGTTTCTTGCTAACTTCAGCACCATCTCCAAGGCTGTACTGCTGCTTTGTCCTCTAACGATAGCCGTTGGTCTGTATCCTATTTTTACACAACACATTTCCTAACAAAAGGATAGGGTGCAACCACTTGCTTAAGCATTAGCACAGTTAGTTATTTTTAATATATCATCCAGCCTTGTGACCAGCAGCTTTTGCTGAGACACAGAAAAAAAAACTTTTATTCAGCTGCACATGCAGCACTCCCCAAAATCCAAATATCATTACCCTAACACTCGTATTTGTCCCCACAACAGTGGGCCAAGCTGTTCTCTTGACCATGTTTGTTTTAAACTCAGACTTCAACTCAAAACTTCAGACTATAGAATATGTTTAATCTGCTTGTAAAGCACGGGGTAAAAGTGTATGGGTCTTTGTAAATGGCTTGTGGTGGAGCACCTGTAGAGCCAGTGCTGCTCTAATCCTTTTAAAAATGCTGCACCACCCTTTCCCAGCCTGAAACTGCTGAAATCACAGAGCAGACCGGAAAATCTCCATTAGTAAATGAAAGCCTGGAAGGTAACTGTGAAGTACTGGTAGCTGTTTGTACACCAGGATTATAGTCACAGCACTGGTAGTACTGTTCACTGCTGCCTCACCAGGGAATCTGGAATATTTTAAGTCTATCCTTTTCCTTTGCCAAGTTTGGCTGGTGCAGTTTGCTTGTTTTGCTTGCCAGTCTGCTGCAGAGAATTTTCTGTCCTGTTGTGATGAAAAGATTTGAGTCCTTGTGATGTCTTTTATCCTTTAAGTTTCTCTCCTTCCCTACCAGGCAGTCCTAATTGTTCTCCCCCGTGCTTTGTGTCTGATAGACCCAGGCTGTGGCTGGGTTGTTGTGTCCTGCCAGTGATGCTACTATAATTAGCTAGTCCAACGATGCTGCTGTAATTAGGAGACTTGACTCTGGTGCTGGGGTGTGTGTGTACAGCATAAGTCTCAACTACTGTTCAACACCATGTGATATGGCCATGATAACTGATTAATCCTACTCCTGAAGCAGCAGTGCTAGGATGGACCTACCAAAGCCCACCCCTGCATCAGGGATTGCTCTCTAGAAGTGACTGAACTGCCTCTCACTCCAAAACTATAAATTGTTGTAACAGGAAAATTGAGGCAGAGAACTCCCCTGAGAGCAAACTGTGCAGGGCTGTGAATGAGCTGTCCCAGAGGAAGTGGCAGTTGCTGGGACATTTATACACTGGCTGTGGAGAAAAGAACAACTTTGTAGTGTGCTGTCTGGAGCTGCCCTGGACTGGTCCCTGGAGAATAGGTAGCATGGGACTGTGCTTCCTGCTGCCATTTCCATGATCCTCTGGTAACCTTCTGAGGCATGTCTAGAGTCACTGCACACAGAGTAACATGGGAAGTTTCCACAATTAAACAATTTAAAGTGATGTCTCCAGCCTTCCCCTGCAGAAGTCATAAGGAGGCAGCTCCTTATCTAAGGCCATATAGGTAGGGCTATAAAATTTCAAAGACAGCAGCCTGTAGTATCTTCCCCCACACATCTCATGAAGGCTGATCCTGAGCTTTGCACCAAACAGACAAGCTCCTCACTAATGTGATCTCATGGTGGGGCATTTATTTTCTTATAGTTTTGCACTTCAGATCCTTCCTGTAGGTGCTTTGTAGCTGTAAGGGCTAGAACTGGTGGAAAGAACAGTCACAAATGTCACCTGCTTCTTCCAACTTAACACTGGCTGAAGCGCAGGTGCATTGTCCTTGTTTCTCTTTGCATGTTCAAATATAGTTTTTTACTAAATCCTTTTCCAGGCTTTGCTAGTCCACATGCAGTTAGTTCCTTGTGGGTGCTCCATCTTAGAGTACCACTCTTTTCATTTCCATTTACCTGTTGAAGTACTTTGCCTCACAACCAAATTTCCAGTGCATGCAGCCCCTCTCTGCAGATGCTCAAGCCCGGGAGGAGGATTCTGTTGCCTTACCTCTGCAGTGTAACCAGACAGCCTGTTTGTGTTCAAACAGAGCCAAAATTCAACCTCTTATATAAAAATAGTTAACTAGACTGGCTGCTTGTACCATGAATATCTGACGTCATGGAATCCCTGCTCAGGAATGGGCAACAATGAACATAATGAGGAGGATTTTTTTTTTTGGCGTTATTTTATAGGGAACCCTGTTATGAACATCTTTGCACATCTGCAACAGCTGATTCCGAAGCCTAGTCTCTCTGTGTTTCCATTTTTCTCTTAAACTCCACTGGAATGAAGCAAGATTAAGTCATCTGTCGGTAAAGCAAGAGGGACCAAAGCTAAGAACTAGGGAACACTGGTATCTTCTCTGAAGCCATCCTATTATAAATTTTAGCTGAAATTATTTTAGTGCTTTGCCATTTTTCTTATTTTGAAAATGCAAGAAAAATTCAACCATGCAGTGAAACCTTGTGTCAAACAAATTGTCTATTTCCATTTGGCTTGACATGGGTTAAAGCAAGTCAGCCAACTTCTATCTATAGCAAAGTAGTCACATTTTTCATAAATTTTACTCTCTTGAGTATAAAGATCCTTCTGCCCCAGGGTCGTGAGAAATGCAGTGGGGGACTTTCTCAACATGCATTGCTCTTAAGGCCAACTCCTCATATCTCTTAATTTATAAATAGTCACTGCCCACAAGCAGACTAACTTTCTACAGCTTTGAGTTGGGGAAGGGAGGCTCTTGTTAATGCACATTCATTTTCTTACTGTTGCTCTTAGTTCCAGAAAGATATTAGTTTGACCTTTCTCTGAATGGCTCCCCCCACCCCCAAGTTTTTGTGCCCCTCTCCCTGCCTTGGGTGTATACTATTTACTCTGGCACTGTGTGTTCATCAGCAAGGTCCCTCGTATTAGTACCAGTACTTCTAGGAGAGTGCTTGTCTCGTAGTTTAATTTCTGTCTCAGTTTCACATCACATAATCATCTTAATCCTATAGAGCGAGGTCATCAAAAGAAATCCGTCTTCATCCTTTAATTCCCAAATGTTTAATAGCTTATAGGGTGGAAAGCTGATTGGAGGAGTACAATCCAGAATTAGGAAGTACTGTAAAATGTCCAAAGTCTTATTTCTGTGACACTTCATGTTTTCAGGGATGAGGTTTTCAGTTGGCCCCTGTATTTTTCAGACTGGTCTCAAGGTCTGAAATCAAACTACAATCTCTCAATTTAAATCTTGGAAGCAGTTCACTCCTGCCCTGTCAGATGGGGTCAGAGCTGGTCTGTTAGCTAATCCTAGTTTCTCGCTACCAACAAAACGTTAAGCCTGGTGTGCTATTCTACACAATGCGTGTGGGATGCCTCCGTGCAGTTTATCTCGCAGGCGCCTGTAATTGCCAGAGCCAAACACTGGAGGAGGCACTGATCCAGTACTGGCCATTCAAACGCTGAGAGACCAAAGCAGAAAACAATGATTTAAGCTCTCATGCAGTCAATGTCCCAACATATTTCAGTGTCTTCCTTGGTTTTTATTTAACTCAGGAGGTGATGTACCTTTTTGTTTAGGCTGTTTTTTCTGACTCTGCAGGGATGGGCCTTGAGTGGGAACCTTTCCCCTCAATTTACCACTGCTTGAAAAGCAAATTAGTGCCTCAGGCTACTCAGAGCTATCGCTGGGCCCTGAACCTGTTCTGTGGTTCTGGTTTGCAGTCTTTTCCTCCATTGCTTTATGCCCTGACATGCAGGGGCCCTCCTCCAAGGGGGGTTGTTGCCAGATTTGCCTGTCACTTTGGGGTGCGCTCATTTATTAGGGGTATGTTTCTGGAGTCTCTGTAATTGTATCAATGTGCTGCTTGTGTCACTTGTGTTTCTATATGGAGCTGTCTCTCTCTCTCTTCTGCAAGTCCTCACCCCCAATGGAGCTACCTTGCAGGATTTAGTTTCAGTGGGGCTGGGTTCCTCCAACCACCGAATCAGGTGCACACACCTGAGCCAGGCTGGGTTACCAGCATGTATAGGCTGACCCCCCTCATGCCGCAGACTCAGTTCATTAGAGCAACAATAAAATGCAGTCAGACACATGCACACAACCTAATAGGGTACGTCTGAGTGGGCCAGGTTATTAAACATTGACAGGCTGACACCCTTGCGTGCCTCAAACTTGGCTTATCAGGGCAACAATAAAATGCAGTCAGACATAAACACACCAGTTAATAGAGCATATCTAAGTCAGGCCAGGTTACTTCACACTTCCACCTGATACCCTTATATGCCTTGAACTCAGTTTGTGCCCCCCTTCCCAATCTCTTGTCACAATGGTCCTAGTAGTAACTCCCTTGTTATGAGCAGACTCCACAGTAGTTTTGGGCATTACAGGGATCTTTGGCTTAGATAAAAGAAGTGTTACTGCAGATCAAATGGGAGGTCAAGGGGAAGGAAGAGTAAATGAGGTTCAGAGAGAGAGAGAGTATAGCAACCAGCTTGATCATAAGTTATTTATTGCCAGGTACATGAACTTACGATGTTACCGGTAGTAATAGCCATACAAGAGAGACAAATAGGCCTGTGTGAAGCGGCTAGTATTCGATTCAGATTCAGACAATTCTGGGGACAGTGATTTGATTCAGTGATTTGAATCACTGTCCTGATTCAATTCAGCCCAATCTGATTCCGAGATTCGGCTGTTGATGAATTGGCCGAATCTCTGAATCAGCCAAACTCATCCCCCGTCTGCTCTCCCAGCCAGGCAATGGCTGCCCCACCTGCCCCAGCTCCCTGCTCTTTGGGGAAAAAACAACTCACCAGGTGCTGCTGGGGGGGGGGGGGTGTTCCTGCTGCCTCCCACTGCCACACGCAGATCTTCTCCCAATCAAATCACCACCCAAAGCTTCGCACAGCCGAATAAACAAAGCAGTTACAATATTACACGGGTTCAGTTGGGTGTTTGGGGAAGTCTAGCTCACATTTGATCAGCAAAAGTCAGGGTTGAAAAGCTGTGCCACTCAGTGAAGCCTGAACCAGTCGAGGTTCCCAGGTGTGTGTTGGAGCGTGCAGACAGGCAGAGCCCTCAGCACAATCAGTGAAGGTAGTCCAGGCAGGAAAGGAGAAGGTGAAGTCTCAGTGGAACTGGTTTGGATCCAAGCACCAGAAACTTGAGCTTGGGTAGGGGTTTTGTAGAGAACTAACAACGGCCCAAGGGAGAACTCTAGGTTTGTTTATGGGTAAACGATGGCTGGTATGCTGCATAATAGGAACTGATCACTCCTGGCTATAGGTGGCATTAGTCTGAGGGAGCTCACAATACAGGCAGGGAGATTCAGTGTTTTGGGTACCAATAAAGGAGTCATTACTAAAATTGGTTTGATAAATGCTGAGCTGGGTGTGTGCAGATGTGAGTTGATTATCATTTGGAGCAAGGATCACTCATCATGCAGTGATCCCCTGCTTCTCTGGTCCCAGAATTCAGTGCGGCCCTCGCCTTGGAATCTCCGTTCTCTATTCTGAATGCTAATGAAGGTGCTTTCCTGTCCCATCTCCCATGTAAATGTGTTGCCATCCAGTTCCATCTCCAATGTAAATGAAACCAGGGGAGTTGCTTCACTCCTATCAACCTTGTCTGGAGGGCTGTAGGTGTCTCCCACTGCCTCTTCATTGTCTTTTGTAAGTCCTTTCTCTAACTGATTCTTGTTCAGTCAGTGTGGGGGGGTGAGTCCTCTGTGAGTCAGACAAGCTGTGTACTGTGCCAGGGTTCCCCAAGAACACAGAGCTGACAGGTAACCGTTTCTGTGATTCTGCAGGCTGGTGGCGTTGGCCCTGGAAGATCTATTTAGCTTCCTTACAAGCCTGGTGTCTGTCCCGAGGTGTGATACTGATATCCAATTGCTTTCACATTTGCAGCTAGTGCAGGTGCATAACTTTGGGGTGTGCTGTTGCTGCCTGTTCTTTGTATGAGGCTCCTGGGCCCTTAATTGCTGTCTTTGTGGATTCCCTTTCATGTTTACTTCAGTGCTAAGTGCCCTCCTTACACTGCTCAGCTGGGGAGTCAGCACTGAGCTGGCTCTGCCCTATGGTGACTCTGCATTGGGGGGAGTTCCTTGTGGTCCCCTGGGCTCTCTCTAGGGCTGTATATAGCAACAGAGGAGACAAACTGCTTCCTCAGGTTGAGATGCATGTGGGCTGAGGGGCAACTGTACCATGGCTGAACTGCCACCTGCCTGGAGTTTTTTATTGGAATCTAGGATTATCATAATTCTAGTTTTTAATGACAGTAGATGACAAGCAAACTGTTCCAACATCCATATGTGATGTATAGGGAGGGCATGGGGAGCATGTGCCCCCCCCCCCCCCCCCCGAGAGCACTGGTGCCTCCCTGACAGCAAGTGCTCTGGTTGGTAGGGGGGCACGGAGAGCACTAGTGCCCCCTCCTGAAATTGGCTCTGCTGGCAGCATGTTGGCGGTGGAAGTGCTGGCAACACCTTTGGTGACTGGCTGCTGGGGACCCCCCCCCGCCCCCAAGTCACCAGCTGGCTGTTGGGAAACCCTCCATCCCCCAAGTCGTGCGTCACTGGTGCCCCCACAGACTCCGGAAGCACTAGTTGCCAATGCCACTTGATGTGAAAGTGCTGCAACCCTGTCCAGTCCCAGGATAAATTGAGCAAACCAAACACTGTTTACAGAGCAGCCTGGGCCAGTGTCAAAGGCATGCACCAGGGGAGAAAGGAGGCTGAGGTGTGTGTCACTTAGCTTCCCTTGGAGTATGGACAGGCAGTGATTTTTGGGGGCCCAGTTGGCAGTGATTTTGGGGGCCCAACACCTCAAAAGGGCCTAATTTGCAAGGGACAGGACTCCTTGAATCATCTGCTGCTTTTGATTAGAGCAACAAGCTAGTGCCAGCTGGGGTGCAGTCTTGAAGAACCATGCTGCTCCTTCCCATGGGTGCCTCTACTG
>NW_005842725.1:750511-764524 GCF_000455745.1 Alligator sinensis | reverse complement strand
GTTCAGCTACTCTGACCAGAGAGCAGAAGGGCCTTGCACCCAGAAACCCCATTGAGGCAGATTTGAGAGGAGTATGGTGGCAGCTTCTCTTCCCCTAGCACTGCTCCTGCTTGTGGATGGCAGAGGAATCTGACTGGAACAGCAGGAGGACATCTGGCCAGGTGGAGTCTGGGATGCCAGTAGTAGTTTGCAGCTTCTGAGTGGGGAAGAGGTGTCCCATCTAGGGACTTTGCCAGCTGGTTCTTTTCTTCTAGGAGAAGGTGCGGTGTGTGCGACTCCCACCCCTGACACAGGAATATAAGTGCCCCAAAGCATCAACAGATTTGACAGCAGGAGCTGCTGGGTGCTGAGCGCTTTAAGGCCCAGAGCATCACACTATGCACAAGGGGGATGATAACTGCCCCTGCCTGGCTGGCTAACCTCTTCCACTGCAAGCACCCAGCACGGTCCACTCGGAAGTCTTTGCATGCTTCTGTAGTGCAATACGAGGATAAAAAGGGCACATGCTGAATATCCTCATGGAGTGGACTAAAGAAACCGGGCTAACAGATGGGCACCAGCATGGTTGGAAAGCGCATCTGATTCCCCCCCCCCCCGCCCCCCCGGTGTCCTGGAGGGGTTGAGAATGTTTAGTCCGCTAAGACTTTCTAAAGAGAGACATAAATGCTTGATTCTTAAACTAACCTGTCTGGGGCTGGCATCAGAAAATATGCCCCAAAGGACATTGGCTCTGAGTGCATGTGTTTACTATGTCTGGCGGTCCAAGCTGTGCCATGGTTGCTGCCTCTCTTGTGTGACTCATGCTGTTGAACAAATAGATCTTAAATCAAAACCCTAAATGGGCAAAGCAAAGAGTCCTTGCAGCAAGCCCCTGGCTCCAGTGGAGAAAGCACTCAAGCTGCACTCAAGCCAGTGCCAACTGTTTGGAAATGTTGACACCCCCCTTCCCACTTTGCAAACTGCTAAGA
Organism: Alligator sinensis; assembly: GCF_000455745.1. Taxonomy (NCBI): domain Eukaryota; kingdom Metazoa; phylum Chordata; order Crocodylia; family Alligatoridae; genus Alligator; species Alligator sinensis. The sequence goes on along the minus strand of NW_005842725.1, from coordinate 763,556 downwards.
CTTTAAAAATAACTATTGGGGCATGTTTCTTAGAAGTGACCCCAAAAGGCACCACAGAAAGCTTTCTTTTGTAATGAGGGGGGTGGAAACCCCAGCTTGGAAAGAGCTCAGACTTTCCTATAATCATGAGATACTGGGAGGTGGGGCCCTAAGGGAAATACCAAATGTTGTGACTAGAAATGTGCTGATACTTTGGTCCACGTCCTATCAGCACCGATAAAAGGGAAGTTGACATTATTGGCAATCGGGTTTTTTTTTGGCTGATGGTGGCCAATGATGTTGCCGATAAATGCCACATGCATGAGCACAGCCCTAGCATGCACACAGCCAGGAGTGCAGCCTGGCAGCTTGGAGAGCAGCCTCTGGCCATGAAGTCTGTTGGGGGGAATGGGAGTGGGGACAGCAGATTGAGGCCTCCATGGTGAGGGAGGGAGTGGAGCTAGGGCTGGAGCGAGTGCCTGGGACAGAGCTGCGAGCAGCTAATCTAGCGGGTGTGAGGTGGGGGTGACTCCTGCTGCTGCATGCACCCCTGGGGGGCATGTGCCCCATGGATCTGTGTGCAGAGCAAAGGTGGGCTGCTGCTACAGCCTGGTGGCAGGGGCTGCACCAGCCTCTTCCTGGCAGGGGGCTTGGTCCAGGGCTGTGCTCAGGCCTGGCAGCAGCGATGGCGCTGGGAGGAAAGGCTATGGGGAGGGGACTAGAGCCACCCCAAAATTCTCTGTAGCCCCCCTGAACCCCTTTCTCCCAGCACCACCACTGCCTGCCCCAAGCACAGCCCTGTCCCAACCCCCATACTGGGAAAAGCCCAACACCACCTCAGGTCCAAACCTGCAGTGGCAGCCCACCCTTTCCCCGTGCACAGATCCAGGGGGTACGTGGATGCCCCATGCCTCCCCCTGGGGTGTGCGCAGCGGTGGGAGCCACCCCTTTCCATGTCCCCCAGACAAGCTGCTTGTGGCTCCATCCTGTACCCCGCCCTGGCTGGGCAGCGCCTGCCCCAGCCCCACTCCCTCTGTCATTGTGGGGGACTTGATATGCCCCCCTGGCCTCTTCCCCCCCAACAGACTTACCAGCTAGACACTGCTTTCCAAGCTGCTGGGCCGCATATTGGCAATCAGATCGGTATTGGCCAATGTGGCTCTTTAATAAATCACTCATCAGTATCAGCCCAAAAAATCTTTATCGTGTACTCCTAGTTGTGACACTCGTGAGTCATGACAAAGCCAGAGTATTGTCAGAACTACACGATGCTGGGGCTGTCGTGTCCTAGCTGGCTTGCTCAACTGAGCCTGCAATTCCCCCTCCCCAGCTGCTGGCACTGATGACAAAGTGGCCTCCCAGTAATGCCATAGATTCCATGACTTTCCCAGAATTGCCTGTGCCTGGAAGTCTGAACCAGCAGCTGGGCCCTGACGCAACAAGTTCAGTGACTCCTCCAGGATGTGCAGCTCATGAGGCCAAACACAAGGCAACTGTAGGAACTTGGCTTCAGGCCCTGCATGGCGGTATGTACCTCCCTGCAGCATCTGCCATGGGAAGTTCAGTGGAATAGTCCAGGCTTGCATTGCTCATTATCTGTGCTATCCCCTTTCCACCCAGCAGTCACGACCACTGGCACGCACTTTTCCTTCTGCCATACATCATGAGCCCATCTCCCCAGAGCCCCTTGTGAGCCCCACCTCTGAGGAGGAAGGGGAAACAATAGGGGCCTGCACAGTATGGATGGAGAGTAATGGAGGGCAGAGAAAGGCCAGCAGGGAGTGAAAAGTAGCAAAGAGGAGTGATGGGATCCAGGGCAGTTACAGCTGCCCCAGGGTTACAGAGAAGAAAGGAAAAGTGTTAAGGCCGGCAAGAGGTTGTGTGCCATTACATCACACCCTTAAGTGCAGAACCTGAAGGAACAGGGAATGTAAGTGCCCCAAAGCCATGCTTGCTGCTTTTTCTTGAGCCCAGCAGAGACGGCCAGTGACATGGCAGGAGTTCATTACTGCCTGTGCCTGAGCAGGATCATTTAAGAAGCTGCAGGTGCAGCTTAAGATCCATCAGGTGCAAACCCACTGACTGCAAGAAAATTTTGCTTCGGCATAAAGGGAAGGCAGCAATGTTGCACAGAGGTGACTGGGAGGCTAGCTCAGCCTTCAGAGCCCCTTTATGTTGGGGCTGATGTGCAAGGAGGAAAGGAACTGGCTTGGTTCTCAGCTCCAAGTTAAAATCCCAGGCAAGAGTACAAAGTGTTAGCTGGCATTTCCAAGTCCAGCTTGCTTCACATGAGGTGCTTATAAGCAATGTAATATGTGGTTCTCAACAATGGAGCTCTTGGTAAGGAAGGAGCCTGTGGAGCAGCAATGCTGTTCAGCTGTGACTGCAAAGGCGTATCCTGGGCAGCGCAGTAGCTAATCTTGCACCTGTTTCCACCCACCCCCACCTCAGTTATGCTGCTGAGTGAATGGGTTCTAGAGATCCCCTCTTCTCTCTGCAGGAAAATCTGTGGCTACATTTTAACTCCAATTCCTAGGGGGGAATAGACTTGTCTGGACTAAGACGAATCATGGGAAACATTTGTATGTTTTGGTGTTTCTGACCATATTAAAATGCATTTTAGAGGAGTGTTAGGATAAGCCAATGTGTATTTGAAGTGCCCACTGTACAATGAGCTGTGCCAGCGGGAAGCAGGAGGTCCCAGATCAGGGGCGGGCAATTATATCAGGCGGAGGGCCACTTACTGAGTTTCGGCAAGCCATCAAGGGCCACATGACAGGCAGCCAGGGGCAGATAATATATTAATTTTCTAAATTTTTTAGGGGTCCCGCAGGCTGGATAGAATGGCCTGATGGCCTCATCCAGCCCACCAGCTGCATTTTGCCCACCCGTGTCATATATCCTATGCCTATTTAGCAGCTGTGTGTTTGTTGGTAACAATGTGACGCTCCTGGTGGGAAGCTGGGTCCAGGCCTTTCTTCCTGGTATTGTTAAGGGTAGATTATAAGTGCTTTGCAGCAGGGACCGTCTCGCTCTGTCTGTGCGGTACCTAGCATAGCTTGGTCCTGGTCTGTGGGGCTTCTACACGCTGCTAAGTACAGCATTTTCCAACAAAGCGCACAATGCTGTCTCCATCCTGCCTGCTGGAGCTGCTTCACTTTGTATACAGAATTAAATATTCATTGGGTCAGAAAAAGAGAGACCAACACTACACTGGCTATGGCACATGGCAGGGGCATGGGAGATCAAAATGCTCATCCCTGCTTTTATGGCTGTAAATTATTTATTCAGTGTGCGGGGCAGCTCCAACAGGGCTGGTCAGGAGAGACCCACCGCAGGGTAGCGTAGCTCTCATGGTACTCTTCTGGGCTATGTAAGACTTGGGGGATTGAGTCCCTGCTCTTTCCTATTCAATCTTCTGCATCTCAGGTTAGACTTCTGCCCAAGCCCTTAGGGGAAAGGATGTCTCTGGCTAAAATCTCTGGAAGGTTTTGGTTTCAGCAGAATGAAAAATGGGACAGAGTTTGGAATCCCAAACTCTCCTGGCAAATGTTTTTTCTCTCTTTAAAAAACTAAACTATGCCTTGCTTTGTGTCCAGGGCTGTGTAGTGCCTCCCAGATGTCTTTGTAGCCCTGCTTTTTGACAGAGGCATGAACGCTGTGTGCCCCCAGAGGCTGGGGGGAGGGGGACACGGTGAGCTCCTGCAGGCGATGGCAGTGCTGTTTGGTGGCAGCAAGTGGGGAGCTCCCGCAGGCAGCTGCGGCACTGTTGGCAGCGGGGGGGTGGGGTGGTGAGCAACCACCTGCAGATGCTGCTGGCAGCACTGGCAGTGGCCAGCCGCGATCGCAGACCGCCCACAGACATCGCCAGTGGTGTCAGCAGCAGAGGTGGGGGGGTGACGAGCAGTGACTGCCTGCAGGCCCTGCCGACAGTTTTGGCAATGCCTTTTCACGGGGGGGAGCACCGCCACACTCAAGGGGTGAACATGCACCCCCTACACGTTGCCAACGGACAGAGGCATCTTAGAGCTAGACCTGCACCTTCTGAAACCCTTGGTAAAGCCTCCATTGCCTCTGTGGAGAAGGAACTGGGCCCTGATTCTGCCTTTCCTTCTCCTTCCCTCACTTGTCTTGTCTGAACAGGGATGCTGTTGCAGATCCTGGCTTTCCACCAGTTTCAATCATATGTATCTTATTCCAACTTCTTTCTCATGTCCCTTTCTACTACCTTGCCATCTCATCTTTGGTTTTCCTCTTCCCCTTCTCTCTGGTAGTGCCATTCTAATAACTTCTTTTCCCACATATTATTTTGGACTCCTTTGAACATGCCCATACCATGCCAATCTCTCTTGTACTTTCTTAGATGCCTCTACTACCTTCACCATTCCTCACTTGATCCATCTCTGTCACTACGCACATCCATCAAAGCATTCTCATCTTCATCACGTACAGTCTCTGGGACAGTAGAGTAAATTTTATAACTATCCCATTAAATGAAAAAAGTGAGAACACTCTTTAACAGCTACAGCAGCCTTTTAATGTGGAGCCATTTTGGGGCTTGCTAGCTGCAGAGAGTGATGTTTCCTGTTTGCTTCCCCCTCAAGAGGAATAAAGTGCCCATACGGGCTGCACTTAAATCAGAAGGAAAAACAAAGCAAGATCATTATGGTCAACTGAGGCTAATGCAAGGCTAATGTGATCTCACTGTGTCAAGCTCAAAACCAGTGTCAGAGCAGCACCTGCTCCCTGATCTGGGGACAGCATCTTACCCAGCTATGTGTAAGTAGCCTAGGGATGTGCCCTTATTGGCTTTAGCTGATGCACCCAGCAGGAGAGCTCTGCGGTTGCCTTGGGTTTATCTTGGTGGCTGGAATGAGTTTTTAGACTCTAATATCTGGACCAACAGAACTTTTGCTAAAACTCCAGAGATCAGAAAAGGCGCAATGTGCAGCTTAGGAGAGGCACATATCTCTTGCTTGGCAGCTGCCTGCCCCACACAAGCAGTAGTCCACTACCTGCTTTCTTCTAAGTGATCGAAAGCACCATGCTGAGGGTGCAGCGGATTTTGGCTTAGATGATCCTCTGCATTAAGAACTTTATGCTCCCTGTGAAAATGGGAGGTGCCAGGGGAAAACTCTCCATGCGGCAGATGGAGTCAGACAAAGAGATTCCAGCTTCTGGCCAACTGCTTGATGCATCTGGATAAAGCACCAGGGTCCTTGAAAACCCTGGTATCCTCAAGAACCTCAGTGTCCTGCCAGCTCTCGTGGACTGTGCAGGTGGGGAATGAATTTGCTGGTGCTACCATTACTGCTTATTTTGCAGTCATCAACTAAATCAGTACCTGATTCTTAATTAACAGCAGCAGAAGTGGAAGCAGGTCGTGCTGGTGTGTTAACACTGTGCTCTGTGCCCTGCCACCTTCCCTGCATCATTCACAGGGTCCACTGCTTTGGAAAGGCTTCCAAGGGGTCAGCAATTGGCAAACCAAGGAACATACAGCCCCTTGTGACCAGCTGTGCTGCCTCTAAAGTTTGGTGTGCAAGTGCAGCTGGGCCAGAGCCAGATGTTAGGAATGAAAATCATAACTGGCAGGACCAACCTCTGGTCAAAGCAGTCCCTGGGCAAGCCTGAGGAGGTGTCCCCTACATGTCAGACTTAAAGTTAGATCTTTTGTATCTTCTCCCAGCTTTCACCAGCAAGTTCAGCCTGTTCCTTGCCACTCCTGGAGGCTGATTCCACTGCATGGGGACCTAGATCGTGGTCAGTCCGTCATCATAACATGTCTCAATGTACCAGAAACATCAAAGATTGCAAAATGCAAGACTGGGACTCAGCTTTTCCCAGACGCATTATGCTGGGCTACCTTGACTAGCTTGGCTTTTCCTATCTGGAATGGCAATGGTAAATCCAGAGCAGTGTTGTGCTTGCTTGCTGTAGTTCAAAGGGCTTTGGCTAATTTGGGGGAGGGCAATTGTTTGGGTGGAGGGCCACTTCACGAGTTTTGGTGAACTGTCAAGGGCCGCAAGGGTAGCCCTGCCCCTTGACAGGTGCCCCCACCCCCTGGTCACCATGTTGGTACTGGAGGTCCCTCCCCATAACCCCTATCTTTTATCACCAGAAGTCTCTGCCCTTGCCCCTGAAGTACTCCTTTTGGGAAGGGGGGTTGCCATCTTGGAACTGGGAAAAAAAAACCAAAAACCCAAATTATATACTTATAAGATGGGAAACTCCCCTCTTGAGAGCACAGAGGCAGAAAGGGATCTTGGAGTCATTATTGACTCCAAGATGAACATGGGTCGACAATGTGAGGTCACGGTCGGCAGGCCTAACCGGACCTTATCGTGCACCCACAGATGCATCTCAAGTTGAGCCAAGGAGGTGATCCTCCCTCTCTACGCGACACTGGTCAGGACGCAGCTGGAATACTGTGTCCAGTTCTGGGCACCCCACTTCAAGAGGGATGTGGACAACATTGTCCACATCCCTCTTGAAGGGGGTGCACATCCCTCATTGTCCACATCCCTCTTGAAGGTCCAGAGGAGGGCCACCCGCATGATCCGGGGACAGCAGGGCAGACGCTACAATGAGAGGCTACGGGACCTGAACCTGTTCAGCCTTCACAAAAGAAGGCTGAGGGGGGACCTTGTGACCATCTATAAACTCACTAGGGGGGACCAGAAGGGTTTGGGGGAGACCTTGTTTCCCCTAGCGCCCCCCGGGATAACAAGGAATAATGGCCACAAGTTGTTGGAGAGTAGGTTTAGATTAGACATCCGTAAGAACTACTTCACAGTCAGGGCGGCTAGGATCTGAAACCAACTTCCAAGGGAAGTGGTGCTGGCCCCGCCCTGGGGGTCTTTAAGAAGCGACTCGATGCCTACCTGGCTGGGGTCATTTGAGCCCAGTTTTCCTCCTGCCCAGGCAGGGGGTTGGACTAGAAGATCTACAAGGTCCCTTCCCACCCTAGTTCTATGATTCTATGATATACTAAAAATCAAATATCCACAATAACATATTTTAATTTTATTTTAAATGTATTTTTGTCCTGATTTGTGTGTGTTTGCATTATGTATATAGAGGATTGCATAATAGCTCAAATTGAAGTCTTACTCTTGTATATTGTGGGGGCATGGGTGAGTGGGAATGGGTTTTTGGGGGGGCTGTGGGGGTGTGTGTGGATGTGGGTGGGTATGGGGTTTGTGGGGTGTGTGGAGGGGGAGGGTGGCTGGGGAGGGGTGTGTGTGCGTGTGTGTAGTGGGGTGTATGTGGGTAGTAGTGAACGAGGCTCCCCCCAGAGACCCATTGGTGTGGGGGGGGGCAGCATTTGTGGGGTGTGTGATTGTGTGTGGGGGAGTGTAGTTGTGGGGTTTGCAGGGGAAGATTTGTGGGTATGCTGGGGTGTGTATGGGTACCCCCCTCCACATATGCACCTGCCCCCACCCATGCCTCACAACAGCCTGGAGCCCGTGCGCCCTGCGGTGTTTCCTTGCCATCGCCAATAGCGCACAGTCCCAGTGTGCCCCACACCCACTCCAGACTGACCCCAGCAGGAGCAGATCAGCCAGATGCATGCACAGCCCCAACTCGGCCCCTGCACCTACTCTGCACCACTCGCCAATGGTGCGTCCTGTCCTCTCCACCCCGCTCCGGCACACAGTGGGGCTGGGGCAGCTCTGCACTGGACTGCCTTTCTAGGCAGCTGCTGGCCCCAGCCCCAAGGTACTGGTGGGGACCCGCACACAGCCCTGACCTACCCTGTGCCTGCTGCAGACTCGCCTGTTCACACTGAACAGCTGCAGCAAAAGTAGCACCAGCAGAGAAGAAGTGTGTTCGGTGCAGGGGAAAAGCAGCCCCTCCCCCTCAGCGCTGCCTAGCTCTTCCTGCAGTGGCTGCACAGAGCCCGTGCTGGGCTGCCCTGTGGCTCCTCTGCACTGCCCCGCAGGGCATCCTAGAGGCATTGGTGACAGCGCAGGGCAGCCTAGCATGGGCTCCATGCAGCTGCTGCAAGAAGAGCTAGGTAGTGCTGAGGAGGAGGGGCCGCTTTTCCCCCATTGGTGCTGCTGTTGCTGCAGCTATTCAGTGTGAGCAAGAGAGTCTGCAGCAGGTGCAGGGTGGGTCAGGACTGTACACAGGTCCCCGCCAGTACCAGGTCCAGCAGACCTGCCCCAGCCCTGCTGCATGCCCAGCGGGCAGCAGGCCACACCACAGTGAGAAAATGCCTGGGCCAGGCAAGTCCAAGGGATGCCCTGTGGGCCAGACAAAGCTCCTCTGTGGGTCACATCTGGCCCACAGACCGTATTTTGCCCACCCGTGGGCTAATTGCTCTGTGCAAAGCATCATTATAGGGCTACCCCTTCATCCCTTAGCAACAAACAAACCGAGGTTCTGGACCTCTAGCACAAGTTGCCTAACTCCAGCCCAACCTGTTCAGTGTTTTAAAGTCCACAGTCTCTTTCCTGGAAAGTAAGTGAGACCTACTTTTAACTCTTGTCTGTCCATACGCAGCAGGGCGTGTTCCCAAGGCTTTGCTCTCCAGAACTTTGTTGTTTTGAATGTCTCTGCAAGGAAGTGCCATTGCCGCCCTGCTGGGCTTTTCGGAGCTTCTTGGGGACTTTTCCCTGAGAGCCATCCTACTTTGTCCTGTGCTTAATTTCATCCCTATCTTCCATATTACACCATAGATTCCCCTCTATAGCGGGGATAACTATCAAGATCCTATGTATGAATTGTGGGCAGGAGAGGGGCTGCTGGAAAAGTGGGAATGAATAGGCTGATCTACCAGAGAGCAGTAGGTTCTTGGCACAAGCGATTCTTTGGTCAGATGTGGCATGGGTGAAATAGCTTGGCATCAGGAGTTGCCAGTATAGGCACAGAATGACGTGTTTTCTTTCCTCCTTTGATACTCAGGCTAATGTCTCCTCCAGCTGGCCTTGGCTGTCTGGGGTGAGTCACCTCCAGGGTGAACATCACAAAACCTGTTTACGTGAAGTAATTTCTTCTGTAAGGTCTTAACATGTTATGACCAGGTGGGAGCTGTGCTGTGGTGGGCAGTGTGTTTCTAGAGGAAAGAACACAGGCCTGTGCCAGAGGAGGGTGTGGGCTGCAGCCCTGGCTCAAGCGCTCTTTGTTTTTTGGGTGTAGATACCTATTGTTGCTGTAAAAGGAGCTTTGACAAAAAATCCTGACCAGCAGGAACTTCCTACTATATTCTCCAGTCTCCTATGGGACATTATCATGCGTTCATCCTTGGTCAGGTTCCCATTTATGGTTAATTCTGAGCAGGCTGCCACTTTCTACTGACTTCAGAGCATGGCCTGCCTGTTCTGTGCACATCTTTTTTTTTTTTCACAGCTGAAACCTTACATATAGTGGATGCTTTTCCCCTTGTCTCCCTTTATCTTCCCTGGGGTCAAATTCCCCCAGCCCTTGAATCACATTGGTGAACTCCTGAGGTGCCCTGCTTCTGAGCAACTTGCTGTAGTTCCCAGGCATGAACAGTCCTTCAGGAATGACCTCTCTAAGGAGGCCTTTGGAGGCCACAGGAGAGCAAACCCGGCTCGATTTTATAATGCGCATCATCAGCCCATGCATGTCTTTAAAGATTGGTGTATGCTCAAACTTGCATGGAAATAACAAACTCAGCTCTAATCCCCACTATTTCTTTTGGTGCAAGTCTGTGCATTAATACCCTGGTTTGAGATTGGTTTGGATACAGTGGTTGCTCTGGACTTGAGGTTTTTGTACATGCAGAATCTAAACCAGGGGTCAGCAATATTTTCAGGCAGAGTGCCAAAAATGCCCGCAACCTCAACTTGTAAGATGCTGGTATGCTGGGGCGGACAGCAGGGGAGCTGCAAGGGGCCCTTTCCTTGTGCTAGAGCAGCCCCAGCCCCTCCCCCTCCGTCCACCACGAGGTGCACATGCCACGCTCTGGCACCTGTGCCACAAGTTGCCTACCCACCCGGTCAACCTTCAGGCTGCCTAGCTATTATTGAACTGTTGTACAAAAGTGCCAGGTTGGTGGCTTTAAAATGAGACCTGACCCTGTCCAAACCACTTAACTGAAAACATGCAAGTTGCATCTGAAATTAGACAAATGGAGGAGGCAGTGGAAGCTGGGATGAAGGTTAAAACAACAAAAAAGCCTGCAGAGAGCTGTGATACCTTTCAGGGAGGCTGCAGTGGGGCAGGACCAGAGGGCATGTGGCTAGCTGAAAGGTGCTCCCAACTCTGTGTTCTGTGCTTGATCCAGGTCATGGACCTCTGTAGCTGGTCAGGCCAAGTTTTTTTTTTTTTGTTTTTTTTTTTAGATGACTGTACTGATTTATCACATTTTATGAGGACTGGACATGGATTATAGGTCCTTCTACCCTAGATGACAGCTAAGCAGAGTCTCAGATGTGCTTAAATTCTAAAATTCATTGTGGGGAGAAACTGGAGCAGGTACTGGCCTGCTCTGAGGTGTGCTCCATGGTTTTTGAATATTCCAGTACTAGCATGCATTGCACTTGTGTATATAGCTCCTCCAAGAGCAACAATCCAACATAAAGAAAAACTGTGTTGGTGATTACAACGAGCAGGTTTCAAGGTGCCCTGCCTAATGCCCTCTGAAACTGTAGTCTTTAACAGGTGCTGGTTTATTGCGTCAGAGCCTGGCTCCACCCATGACTTCCATATAACCATCTTAGTATATGATAAAGTATTTATTAGATTTATGAAAAATGTTAGACTGCACTAGCCAGCACCTCCTCTATGTATGCCTTTAATCCTCAATTGAGACAGAGCTACAGAATTTTTATTTTAGTTAACCCATTTGAAGGTCACTTGTGGGGGTCTGGTATGTTGATTACTCTTAGCAGGTGTATTGCATCCATTACTAGAAAGTTGCTTCCATGCTTGAATTGCTTTAAGGAGCACAGAGATGGGTGGATGAGGCTGAAGTTGGTTCCTTATTCCCGGTTCCCAGTTCCTTTTTCAAAGCTAATCTAGACCCAATAAAAACTTGTTATTAATGAATTACACATCCTAAAGAGACAGAATTTCATTAGCTATGCATATGTAAAATAATATCTCACATCAAGTACAGAGCCCTTAACAAAGGTCAGATTAGGATGGGATTAGGGGGCAAAATACTTCTTGGGCCACCCCAAATTTCATGGCGATGCCACTGGGGGACTATCCCAAAAAACCCTGACCACAGTCCCGCCTGGCCCAAAGTATGGTTTGGCTTTGCCAGGTTGCCAACTAACAGTCCCCTTGCCCACTATACTAAGTATAATGGCTTGAATAAGGAACTGGCATTTGGGCTGGGATTATACCCAGAAATCCTTCTTGGGCCACCCCCCGAACATGACTCTGTGGTCCTATGGGACTGTCCTGGATGTCAGAGATGTCCAGGAGAGTTTCCCGGCACCACAAAGGTAAGTCAAGGAGAGGCCCAAAAAGGATTTCTAAATATAATCCCAGCCCAAAAGCCAATTCCTTATTCAAGCCAATGCATTTTGTACAGTGGGGATGGGGGCCTGTCAGTTGGCAGCCTGGCACCACCGAGCTGCACTTTGGGCCAGGCAAAATTCTGGTTAGAGGTGTCCAGGAGAGTGGCCCAGGGCCACAGAGTCATGGCATGGGGTGGCCCAACAAGCATTTCCATCTCTAATCCCAGCCCACCAACCAGTTCTTAATTCAAGACCATATATTTAGCACAGTGGCTGGGTTGCTGTCAATTGGCAGCCTGGTATGGCCAAACCACACTTTAGGCCAGTCAGATCTCTGTTCAGAGATATCCAGGAGAGTCCCCCAGTGCTACGGAGATGTGGTCTGGGGTGGGCCAAGAAGGATTTTGGGAAACAATCCCAGCCCAAAATCCAGTTCCTTATTTGGGTGCATACTGTTAGCAGAGTGGCTGGGGTGCTGTCTGTTGGCAGCCTGGCACAGCCAAACTGCGCTTTGGGCCGGGCAAGTCTCTGGTCACAGATGTCCAGGAGAGTCCCTCGGTGGCACAGAGGTATTTTGATGAGTGGCCCAAGCAGAATTTCTAGCTATAATCCTAGCTCGAATGCCAGTTTCTTATTCAAACCATTATACTTAGTATAGTGGGCGTAGGGGCTGTTAGTTGGCAACCTGGCACGGCCAAACCATGCTTTGGGCCAGGCGGGACTATGGTCAGGATTTTTTGGGATAGTCCCCCAGTGGCATCGCCATGAAATTTGGGGTGGCCCAAGAAGTATTTTGCCCTTTAATCCCATCCTAATCTGACTTTTGTTTAGGGCTCTGTACTTGATGTGAGATATTATTTTACATATTAATTAGTATATATGCATATCTAATAAAATCTGTCTCTTTAGGATGTGTAATTCATTAAGAACAAGTTTTTATTGGGTCTAGATTAGCTTTGAAAAAGGAACGGATAATAAGGAATAGGGACCTGGGAATAAGGAACCAACTTCAGCCTCATGGTGGGTGGGCTCTTCTCCTTTTCACTGATTAATTCTTGTGCTGCAAACAGATTGGGGTGTGAGTGTGGTCATAGCATGGTGAGCACTCGCATTCACATTCTGATGCCATCTGGATCTCTGTGCTGTGGCTGGGTAGCTCTCATCATTCATCAGCACAGTGTTAATTCTTAATTTTGCCAGTGAGTAATTTTAATTCTGTGAGTACATGAGTTTGGGAGCTACAAAGTCTTTCCTGGTAAGGGTTTGTGCTCACATGCTTCAGGTTCCTGTGGAGGGAATGCCCAGTGCTAGCAAATATTTCAGACTTGACTTTGAAGTCACCCAGGGCTATGCCAGTCCTGTATGCTGAACTAGGAAATGACATTGTTTTCATGGTCACCATGACTTAGCAGTCATCAGCTGGAAACTTTGGGGTCAGGACTGTGGGTAAGCAAGGTGGTCTGTGCTAGGCTTGTGCTGTGTGCTATACACAAGAAGGAGGTCTTCCAGTTAGAATTGTTTACCTGATGGCAAACAACCCTTTCTGGGCAACACTGTACTGCTGATTCATAGATGTTAGGGCCGGAAGGGACCTCAATAGATCATCGAGTCCAACCCCCTGCATAGGC
>NW_005842725.1:747913-749137 GCF_000455745.1 Alligator sinensis | reverse complement strand
TTTCCCTGGTCAGCCAGGGAAGCCTAGACTGATTTCCCTGGTCAGCCAGGGAAGCCTAGACTGCTGAGAAAATAGACTTTTGGGAGACGCCCTTTCAAAGTTCTGGTTGTGTGAATTTTGTATTGTGCAGCATGAAGAATCCTTGTAACCTGCTAAAGACAATAAAAGAGAAGTTTAACACTATTATTTCTTCCTTTGACTAAACTGAGTCTTATGAAGAGAAGTGCCCATTTTGACAGTGTTGGAGTATTATCCCATAGGTTTGGGGGAGAATTAGAAAGGTTGTGCTGGGCTGGAGTAGTTGCTAGGGTTGCTGCTGTTTTATTTAAGCCAAAACAACAGAAATGGACATTAAAAGGAAGAGAAGGGGAAGTAAGTGCAGCTTCTGTCATCTCTGGTGCTGATTTATCACTTGCAACATCTCTCTCTATTTGATGAGAGAACCGTAGACCTGACATTGGGTCTTAAGAGTCATTAACACCAGTGCTGGTCATAACTCACCAGGGCTTTTTCAGGAGTTCCTTCTAGTTGCCTCTCTGGTCATGGGCTTATAGCGGAGTCAGAGGCTCAGCCAGATTTACAAAGCAGAAGGGGAGGTAGGAATGAAGAGAGAGAAGCTGACAAAGTAAAATGGCACACAGGAAGAGGTGGTGCCAAGAACAGCAGCTTGCATCCAGGAGCACTGGTGCACCCCAGTCAAAATCCCAAGGCCTGACTGCAGCCAACACCCAATGCCTCTGAGAGAGACTTAAAAACACCTTGGCACATGGAACAGAAAAGTGCTGGAGAGAAACCAGCAAAGCCCAGAAGCATGGGAAATGTCTATAGAGTAGTTTCACCTGCCTAACGAGAAACTGTGCTGCTTCATGGACCTGTCCTCCCACCCCAGGCTTGCTGGAAATTGTGATTGTGACATGCCAGCTGTATGTGCCACCTCTCAGGCTGCAGCACAAATCACTTCCCAACCAATGAGCAACCCAGGGTTCGCTGTTCAATTAGGAAAGGAATCTCTCACATTTTGTCTGCTGTATCCTTTGCCTGTTTTTCTTGCATTTAGAAAGCTTTGATTTTAATAGTCTGCATTTCCTCACACAAACTGAAGTACCACCGTGCATCCTTCCTGCTTCTCCTTTCCATCTGTTTTTGCAGATATATTGCTTCTCGTATAAAAGAACCTGTACATCCAGGACTCCAGGTTGTTCATCATGACTCAAGACCAGAGAG
>NW_005842725.1:739260-747882 GCF_000455745.1 Alligator sinensis | reverse complement strand
TGCTTGTGTTTCTTCTGGCACTCTTATCTTTAACTGCAATCCAGACAGGCATTTTGACACGATGTATTTCATTATTATTAATTTCAAGATGCAGACTATTCTTTAGAACAAGTGTTTGAGTTTAAAAAGTTTCTTCTCTTTGAAAGAATATAGTAACTAAAACTGACTGTATAAACTTGAGACAAGACCAGTCCAATGGCCTAGTTGTACCTGTCCAAAGGGATAAAAGATGATGAGTTGTTCCAGGTATTGTGTATCTTTATCTGTTGACTCTCCATTACTAGGGATGAAGCATACAAGCCTAGCCTGGTGTGTAGATCTTAGGGAAATATGCAAGGCTGGGCATTAGAGTAAAACCATGCTGTAAGCAAAATGCACTTGATGAGAGAAATCACCAGATCATGGTCTTGGAATACATTTTGAGTAAGGAAATGCCACAAGCAGAATTTGATTGTTTGTCAGCACTTTGATAGATGTGATCTTCAGTGACATGTTTGTGAGAGTGTACCTACTTCTGGGTACAGTTTGAGTCTCTGTGAATAGAGATCAGATTGAAATGGGCCACTTATTCACAGTACCAAAAAAGAGACAAGCTCCTCACCTGTGCATTGAGGAAGCAGTCAAGGAGGGGAGGAAGGGGGGATGGGGGTAGCAATTTACTACTTTAGTCAATAGCTCAGTCTGTTCTGCTGAGTAATTAGCAGATTAATATTCTCACATCACCCAGATGTGTTAGGTTGACTGTAGCATGCTCACAGTATTTACCAGACATGCGTTTTACCAGATTTGCCCATCACTTTGGGGTGTGCTCATTTATTAGGGATATGTTTCTAGGGTCTTTGTAATTCTGTCAATGTGTTGCTTGTGTATTTGTGTTTCTATACGGAGCTGTATATCTCCCTTCTGCAAGTCCTCACCCCCAATGGAGCTATCTTGCAGGACTCGGTTTCAATGGGGCTGGGTTCCTCCAGTCACCACATCAGTCATGTGTGCACACACATGCGCACTCTAACGTGACATGCCTGACCCAGCTGGGTTGATCAGCATGGACAGGCTGACACCCTCGTATGCCAGGAATCAGTTCATTAAGGTAACAATAAAATGCAGTCGGACACAAGCATGCAGGTCAACAGAATCCCTCTGAATCCGGCTGGGTGTCCAGTTGACACCCTCATGGGCCAGCATTCAGTTCATTAGGGCACGTCTGAGCCAACCTGGGTTAATCAGCCTGTACAAGCTGATCCCCTTCTGTGTTTCAAACTCAGCACGTCCCAATCTTTTGCCCTAACTGTCCTAGTAGTGGTAGCCTCTTGATGAGCAGACCCCACAGTATTTCTGGGCTTCACAGGGATCTTTGGCTTAGGTAAAAGAAGCGTTGCTGCAGAGCAAGTGGGGAAGGAAAGTAGAGAAGGAAACATACACCTGGTTACTACCAGTTTGACTATAAAAATTATTTATTGCTAAGTATATGAAATGTATAATGGTACTAGTAATAATAGACAGGCAAGGGAAAACAATCAAAACAATTACAATACTACCCTGGTTTCACTAAGTATTTGGGGAAACTTAGATCAAGCTTAACTAATACAATTCAGCTTCAGAAATCTATGAACCTAGAGAAAAAAGAGAAAAGAGAGAGAGAGCGAGAGCTGGGGTCTCACCAGTCCAAGGCACTTGGGTTGCAATGCTGACAGGTAAAGTTCTTAGCACAGTCCTTGAAGGGAGACGATCTGTTTCTTCCAGCTTCTTGGGAACAACAGCGGATGGTGTCAGAGAGGTTTCTTTTTAAGTGCACAGGTTGCTGCTTTTACAGATTTTTATACCCTCAGTTCAGCTTCTTCAAAGCCTTCTTTTAATAGTGTAAATAATTGTCTTTTCTATTGACAAGGGGTTATCTGGTTTGGAACATCTCAAGAAACTGATCAATAACCAGGAAAAACATAAGGTTAAGGAGTAACCAGACACTTAGGAATCAGCTTGAAATTCTTATGGATAGCAGATATACTGGATGGGATATCTCATTGTTTCTTCAGAAACAATAGATAGCTTGCAGCATAAGGGTTTTGTATTTTTACCTGTTGTGAATAGGCCTCAGCTTATCATGACTTTTCCAGATCTTGCTAAAAGGGTTTGATTACTTCGAGTGTTCATAAACTTTGCGGGGACGACTTTCACCAGTCATCCCAGGAAAAGTATGACAGCATTTGTGGTCAGGGCTCCAATGGGCTGGACGCTGTGATGAATCTTTTACCATTGTGCAAATGTTTCCCATACCTCCTCTGACTTGCCTCAGCATTCCCTAACCTGGCAACCGAGTTTTAGTCGATCAAGTTTAAATAGGCCTCCCATAGTAGGACTGGGGAATGTACGGCCCGAGATGCCTATTAAACTTTACTTCTGCTTAGATGGGGGGGAAGGTCCTTTGTAAATCCAGATTAGAATTGGTCTGATAAATGCTGAGCTGGGTGTGTGTAAATGTGGGTTGGTTAACATTTGGAGCACAGATTCCCCATCATGCAGTGCTCCCCTGCTTCTCTGATGCCAGAATTCACTGCGGTCTTTGCTTCAGGCTTTCTGTTCTCCATCTCCCATTTAAATGAGTTGTCATCTGGTTCCATCTCAGATCCAAATGAGACCTCGGGCAGTTGCTCCCTTATCTGGGGGGCTTTAGGTGTGTCTCCTACTGCATCTTCATTGTCTTTGATAATCAGTTCTTGTTTAAGAGGGGGAATTCATTGCGAGTCAGACAGGCTGCGTCCTGTGCCAGGGTTCTCCAAGAACACGGAGCTGAGAGGTAACAATATTCATACTTTTTAGGTCTTTTTTAAGTCTTAGCCATCTCACTGTTTCAAGTCCCCTAAGCCTGTAGAAAATGCCAATGATCAGCAGACCCCCTAGAGAAGTAACCTGGAGCTGAACAAAGGAAAGAAGCTGTCACCCATTATGCAGATGGAAAACTGAGGCACAGGCAAAGTGATTTATCCAGGGTCACATAGGAAAGTCCATGGCACAGCAGGGATTCAAATTGAGGTCTCCCAAATCCATGTTTAGTACTAAAAAAACCCCTATGTTCCCTTTCTTGTCCTGGAAAGTATAGAAGGAAGCAATGACTGTAATGAGGAGCAGGTGCTGAAGCTGGTGGTGTGACTGAGAAGCAACCAGGGTTTGGGCTCCATGCCGTGCCCTCTTAGAGGCATTTGTCAAACTATTGGGGGGTGTTAGCCTTGCCCTGTTCTTTCCGTTCTTTCCCACTAAGTTGCATACTATTTTACTCTAGAAATAGCCATTGTACTGCCTGGGATAGCACTGCAGGTGGGGGAGGAGCACAGGTCAGTGACAGTGATTGAGTTCAGGCATAGAGAGAATTTAATCCAGCCTCTGGCCAAATAGATCAATCCAGCTTTTAGGGGGACAAAATCCCTGAATTTAGGTCAGTGAATCCAGTCTGTAAAGGAACAAAATTAAAATTCCAAGCGTCTGTCCTGAGCATTCCTTCTCTGTAATTGGAGCGCCTCAGTGTAGTTGCACCTTGAAGGTGATGGAGCCGGTGCCATCTGGCCTGTAATGATTTAAAAGTCGTACGCTTGCAGGGTTATTTGGGAGGCATCGGGAAGTTTGGAGTGTTCCCCGTGTCTTTGCAACAAGCTTTAAAAAAAAGCTACGTGAAGATGCGTAGCAAGCCTCTGTGAGCCAGCTCACCGCGGTCTCCCATCACGGCCGTTCTTAACGGGGTGTGCTCTAGTGTCAGACTTCTCTGTTTCCAGTTTACTGGAGATGCAGTTATTAAAAAAGGCATCTCCTTATTTCCAGGGCCCTGTGTACTCTGCACTGGGAAGGATGTCCTGTTTTAGCTGCTGATGGGGTGGGAGATTGAGGTTCTCAGATAGGACTGGGATGCCTATGATGCATATGAGGGAGTGTTGCCCATCTGACAAGGGGTACTGAGTATCCTGCCTTTTGTCTCAGGGCATAACGTCCCCATAGGAAAATATCACCAGTTCTGCAGAGGTGTTAAGAAGCTTCTCCTTTTCTGTGGATTGGGATTACAGTAATGGAAATTATGGTGCATGGATTCTGTCCAGAGTCCAACCATAACTCTGAGAGTTTTACTAAACTGATCATCAGCATAGTAGTTTGTGTTGGCTTTGAACTTGCTATCATTAGACTTCAGCATTATTACTTTGCTGAAGTGGATAAGGGGAGCTTCTATTTGCCCTGACAACTGTCATTTCTGTTTGGCAGACTTATAGCCCTGCTTCCACTGCATTAAGGATTAGGATTTTAAATACTACTGTATTTACTTGAATATAAGCTGACCTTAAATATAAGATAACCCCTTAATAATTTGATTCTATATATGGAAACATTATAATTTTGTTATAATTGTCGAGGTATAGAATCTAATTATTCGAAGTTTGCCTTGAATTTGTTCCTCTCCTAGTACTGCTGCAGGGAACATAAATCTGAGGGGTCTGATTAGCCCCCATACCCTCTGCCCACCTCCCCCCCCCCACTTCCTGTCAGACTTTGCCCTCCTTAAGCATGTGGAAATGAGGGCAAATTTGAAAACACTGATCTGAAATAAACATAAATAAACCCATAGACTTAGCTCATCCAGACCAGCTGCATTTTATGTTGGTTTTTTTTTAAACTGCTGCAAGTTTTAACACAGGTGCTCCATAAATACGCTTTTAAAGCAGCACTTTTGTACGCACTTACAATTAATACAAACTGTGCATCATATTAATCCCAAGCCAAAAGGTTCATGATTTACCATATAGTTCTTTGGGCTGGGCCTCAGCAGAGTCGACAGCATTTCATGCTGTAGCAACCCCAGCGCTCAGCACTGCTCAGGATATGTATGTATGCCACATACTGCCCCACAACCTACAAAGGATCCATGTGCTAATTAGTCCCCCACTCATGGCTGGAACTAGGTGTTCTTGTCATGTATCCTGGGGTCCTCCAAAAATGTATATGCAGATGAGGTGCAGGGCAGGAATTGAGTTATTGAGGAATGGAGAAAGTTCATAGCAGGGCAAAAGTGAAGAGAAAGATTGATTATAGTTCAAATGTACATAGCTTTACTAGAGGCAGCAGACTTGGACATATTTTTCTATCCATCTGCCAAAGGGTAATGTCAATAGAGAGAGTAAAAGACAAATATGCTATCTGGACAGGGTCTTGGAGGCCACGAGTAGTGTTACAAGCAGGTGGGGTGTTGCACCTCCCATCATTGATCCAGATCGGGGTACACTATGGTTTTATAATATAACGCAGGCTACCAAAAGAATGCAGCAAATGCTGGAAGTTAGGAAACCTGCCCATGAACTGTCCCCTCATTGTGTGCTACCATCTTCATGGTCAGGGACAAATAACAACAAAAAGGCAGGGGTAGCAATTCTTCAAGAACCCAGAGCTGAGAGCAAAGCAGATAGAAGAAATCATCAGTGGCAGATTGCAATGAATGATGCGATCAGTTGGTGGAACAGAATTAGAAATTTTCAATGTATATGCACCACTGGAGAGGGAAGGAAGGGATGTGCTATGTGGAAAGCTAGAGATTTATATAGTTGGAGGGACACTGTGCATAACAGTGGTTGATTCCAATTGTGTAATCGAAGTGGGCGACAACAGGGGAAGGAGGAAATGGAGCTTTAGATAGCTCATCCCAGACTGTTAACAAATGATGAAAGAAAAGTTGCTAAACAATGTGTGGGCAGGGGAGAAAATTGTCACTAGAACAGACCCCAGTGGAAAGAAACAATCAAGAATTGCCTTTGTGCTTGTATCAAAAGAAATAGGGGTAAAGAAGAAAGAAACTGTACATGTGGCTTTTAGTGATCACCAGATGCTGAAGGTGGAAATAAGTCTTGGTAAAAGCCCCATGAGAGTGAATTGACTGCGCAAGTTAAATATGCGGCTGTTACACTTGACCTATCTCTTCATCTTGTACACGATACAGTAGAATCAGGTGGGTGGCTTACTGGCTTAGGGACTGCAACCAGAGAGTGGTGGTGTGTGGGTCATTCTTGCCCTGGAAGGAGGTGGGCAGTGGGGTCCTGCAGGGTTTGGTCCTTGGACCAGTGTTATTTAATATCTTCATCAGCGATTTGGACGAGGGTGTGGAGAGCACCCCCTCCAAGTTCGCGGATGATACCAAGTTATGGGGCAAAGTTAATACACCGGAGGGCAGGGAGCAGATACAGGCCAACCTAGACAGGTTAGATCAATGGTCTGAGTGAAATAGGATGCAGTTCAACAAAGATAAATGCAAGGTACTCCACCTACGGAAGAGGAATCCCCAGCACACCTACAGGTTGGGGGATGACCTCCTCAGCAGCTCAGAGGCTGAGAGAGATCTTGGAGTCATAGTTGACTCCAAGATGTTACACTGCCAGCTCATGTTCGAGGCCATCAACAAAGCCAATCGCACCTTGTCATGTATTAGCAGATGCATAACCGACAGATCGAGGGAGGTGATGCTCCCCCTCTATGCTGCGTTAGTCAGGCTGCAGTTGGAGTACTGTGTCCGGTTCTGGGCGCCACACTTCAAGAGGGACACAGAGAATCTGGAGAGGGTTCAGAGGAGGGCCGCTCACATGATTAGTGGTCTCCATGAAAGACCCTACGAGGAGCGGTTGAGAGAGCTGGGGGTGGCTGGGGGTGACCTTGTAGCCACCTATACATTTATCAGGGGAAAACAGCAGGGAATTGGGGATGGGCTGTTTACCAGAGCACCCCAGGGAGTAAGTAGGAATAATGGGTGCAAACTAGTGGAGAGTAGATTTAAGTTAGACATTAGGAAGAAATTTTTTACAACAAGGGTGGCCAGAGTATGGACTGGGCTTCCAAGAGAGGTGGTGCTGTCACCTAACTTGGAGGTCTTCAAGCGGAGGCTTGACAGTCACCTGCCTGGGGGCATCTGACCTCAGTCCTCTTTCCTGCCAGGGGCAGGGGGTCGGACATGATGATTCATTGGGTCCCTTCCGACTCTATAATCTGTGAATGGTGGTTGATGGTAAAGAAGAGAATGAGAGAATTATTTGGGAAGGAAGGCTGAAGATGAGCAGGGAAAAGAATGAAAGAGCTACAAAGAAAGATGAGCTGATAAAGGAAGCCATAGAAGGAATATGGGTATGAGAAGAGCTAAAAGAAACAAGGCAAGAGTTAGAAAACTGGGAGGGCACGGGGAGGGGGTGGGGGGGCGCATGTACCCCCTCGGAGTTGCTCAGGGCAGGGCAGGCTACAGCCAGGGCTGCTCAGCACTCTTCTCAGTGGGGGCTGGGCTTGGAGCGGGCGCTGGCAGCACTGGGAGGATGCTGCATCCACCCCAAACTTCACAGCTGCTCCACTCCCAGTGCAGCTGCCACCATCCACCCAGTGCAGCCTCAGCTCTTCCTGGCATGTGGGTGGAGGCGGGGCGTTAAGCTGGGGTTGCACTGGGCTGCTAGCAGTGAAGGTGCTGGGAGCAGAGCGGCGGTGAAATTTGGGGTGGATGCAGCATCTTCCCAGCGCTACTGGCACCTGCTCCAAAACAAGCCCCCACCAAGAAGAGCCCCACGCAGCCTGCCTGCCGTGCACAAATCCAGTGCCTGCACCTGCCCCCTCTCTCACTGCAGCTGGCATTGATTTGCCCCTTCCCTCCCCCCTTCCCTTCCACCTCACCAGACTTACCAGCTGGAGGCAACTCTCCATGATGTTAACTGTGCTCCTCACTGCCTGAGTGCTGCAGTGTGGCTGTGTGCAGCACGGGCACTTATCAGCCAAACTTGCATGGTCAGGGGGCAGCAGGGCAGGCCCTATGAAGAGAAGCTATGGGACCTGAACCTGTTCAGCCTCCACAAGAGAAGGCTGGAGGGGATCTGGCAACCCTCTACAAACTGGCCAAGGGGGACCAGCAGGCAATGGGAGAGTCCTTGTTCCCCCAAGCTCTACTGGGAGTAACAAGGAATAACAGCCATAAGTTGACTGAGAATAAATTCAGGCTAGATATCAGGAGGCACTACTTCACTATCAGGGCGGCTAGGATCTGGAGCCAACTTCCAAGGGAAGTGGTGCTCGCTCCTACCCTGGGGGTCTTCAAAAGGAGGCTGGATAATCACCTAGCCGAGGTCGTTTGACTCTTTCCTGCCCATGGCAGGGGGTCGGACTTGATGATCTGCTCAGGTCCCTTCCGACTCTACCAGCTATGAAACTATGAGACTATGAAATGATCAGCCCCATCGGGCTGATATCCAGTACAGCCAGTTTTCTTTGTATTGGTACTGATCCAATATCAGACTGATTAGAGGTGCACCTCTAATTTTGGCCAGAGTGAAGGTACCAAAAGGAGAACTTAAAGTAGCAGGGGAAGGTGGTGCCTGGGTGGAAAAGCAGGAAGAGAGATTTTGGAGGCAACAAGATTTTATGGAGAGCTTTACCAGAAGAAGGAAATAGGAAGAAGTTGAAGGATTTCTTAGAAGAGATTGAAAATAAAGTAAGGAGAAAGCAAAAAAGATGGAAGAAAAGACGTGCTTAAAGGAAGTGGAAAAGAGTTTAAAAACCTTTTAAAAGAGGGAAATCACCAGGAGCAGATGGATTACTTATGAAATGCTACAAGAAATTTTGGGCACGGGTAGG
>NW_005842725.1:718484-739249 GCF_000455745.1 Alligator sinensis | reverse complement strand
GAGAGAATGGAAGCGTGGAAACAGGGGAGGCAGGGAAAGATTTTAGAAGAGGTTTTGTGATCTTCCTCTTCAAGAAAGGGGAGAAAACTCCTGAAAACCTGGGGACTGATTACATCCCTTAATATGGTCTATAAGTTAATAGCCAAGATGCTGGCTTTCAGGATGAGGAAAAAACCTCAAGAAGATACTGCACATATTAGTCCTTGTATATTGTCAGGCAGAAGGCTCTCTGAAGTAATCAGAGATAGTGTCCCACATCCAAGAAAGGCAAACAAGCACGGTTATAGCAAACCTAGATTTAGAAAAAGTATATGACAGAATTGCCCATGATTACATATTTGAGGTGCTAGGAGAAATGTATATGTTGGATAAGGTTATTGTATAGAGAAGCAGAAAGTCAAGTCCACATTAATGGGCATCTAAACAGGGCCTTTAAAATACAAATAGGGGTGAGGCAAAGGTGCCCCCTGTTGCCAGTACTATTTTGTGTGGCATGGAACCATTAGCACAAAGAATAAAAAAAGACAGGGTCATAAGTTGAATAAAGATACTGGGAGTGGGAGAGGTAAAATGCATGGATGATGTAAATGCAGTAGTTAGGGACAGACTTTCAATGGAAATGGTGCTAAAGCATATATCAGAGTATGGAGAGAAAACACAGGGGCTATGCTAAATAGATCAAAAAGCACCATAAAGGGAGTGGGAAATTGGAGGGATTTGGAGAAGCTGGCCCTTCAAATGAGAGAGAAAATCGGAGTGCTAGGGATCCTGATGCACACTGAAGGGAAGGGTAATACAACATGGGATGAGGTGACAGCAAGGCTAAAGCAAAGACTTTGGTTATGATCTGGAAGGATGCTGTCTTTTGCTGGAAAAGTGGTGGTGTTTAAGGCTGTGCTACTGCTGACTATTCTATATACAGGAATTGCATTCTCACTGATGTGGTGGCAGGTAGCAAAAGTGCAGAGGAAAATGTGTGTTCTTCTGGAATGCCAGAAGCGAAAGGTTGGAAAGAGCTGAGCTGTACGAAGTGAGAGAGATGAGTGGAAGAATGGAGGCTCCCAGACTTGGCATTGTTTGTCTATGTGAAATATGTAAGTGCAATATGCAAAGCAGTAATGGAGGGGATGGGGGAAGCAGTGCTTATTAGGCCTGTGCGAGTAGGCAGCTATTCAATCCAGCTTTGGATCTGACCGCTTCGGATGCCAGCGATCTGATCTGGAGCTCCGGACCGGGCTCCCGTTTTGATCCAGCTAAAGCAGCTCCGAAGCTTCGCCTCAGATCCGGCCATAGGGTATAATGGGGAATCAATGAAATAGCTATATAACTTTGTTGTTTTTTGTCTGATGGAGATGAACCTTGCAGGGGTGGTAGCCTCTGCTGAGAGCATGAAGTCTGCCACATTTCAAGAAGATTGGTGCAGGGGTTTGGGGGGAACTGTACCCCAAATTCTTGAAAGCAGAACTCGTGTCATGTGTATGTGTTGTGCCACGGGGGTGAAAGCCCCTGCTGAGGCCATGAAGCCTGCCAAGTTTCAAGGTGATAGGTGCAGGGGTTTGGAGGGAACTGCACCTCAAGCTGCTGACAGGCAAAACTTGTGCCATAGATGACCCTGTGTGTGTTAAGGCGCATTGGACTGAAAACTGCAGGGATGGTGGCCCCTGCTCAGGCCATGAAGCCTGCCGGCTGTCAAGAAGATAGATGGAGGGAGAGTCTGGCTTCTGGGGCCCTGCACCTCTGGCTGCCGACAGGCAAAACTCGTGACATGAGTGACACTGTGCGTGTTAAGGTGCAGCAGGGTGAAAGGTGCTGGGGGGTTCTGGGGCCCTACACCCCTAGCTGCTGACAGGCAAAACTCATGACATGGGTGCTTGTGCAACTGACTGTGTCTGGCTTGGGGCAGTTGATTGTTTGTATTGGTTATTTCCTCTCCTTAGTCTGTGGTTTTGTATGTGTTAAATGTTGCTTGTTAATGTAGTAGCTCTAGGTACTGTGTATTGAGCTGGTCTGCTCTTCCCCTTGGTTGGGTGGTCTGTAGTAGACCTGCACCGTTAAGTCCCTTTCCCCATGACCCCCCTGTATTCTGACCCAGAGCACTTCAGCCTGCCCCCCCTCTGACCCCATCCTGTTAGTTGAGGATGTGTATTGCTTTTTGACATAGAGCGCCACACCCCTGCCTTTCCTCCCTGTTCTATCCTGCCTGTATAGTCTATAGCCCCTAATGTTAACCACCCAGTCATGGGATGAATCTCACCAGGTTTCTGTAAGCCCTACTATGTCTGGGTTTGTACTAGCTACGCATTAACTAAAGCTCATGTATAAATGCGCCCACAGTCTACACATGTGCTGGTATTAGGGTGCAGTAAATTAACTCTGATGTAGGTAATTTACTCCACCAAAATGCACATGTAGATGGTGACAAGGGCTGGGTGGAGCACAAGGGTACTAAAGTGAGGGGGCTGCCTACCACCTAGCCCCACATTTCAGCACCCTTGTGATGCAGCCAGTCCCTCTGCTGTCCTCCACTGCCACCCAGAGCCTGGGGCTTACTCCTTGGGGCCCCAGGTAGATTTCATAGACATTAGGGCTGGAAGGGACCTTGGAAGATCATCGAGTCCAGCCCCCCGCCCAAAGGGCAGGAAGTCAGCTGGGGTCATAGGATCCCAGCAAGATAAGCATCCAGTTTCATCTTGAAGGTGTTCAATGAAGGCGCTTGAACCACCTCCGGTGGCAGGCTGTTCCAGACCTTGGGGGCTCGGACAGTAAAGAAGTTCTTCCTTATGTCCAGCCTGAAACGGTCTTGAAGTAGTTTGTGACCATTCGACCTCGTCATCCCTTGGGGCGCTCTGGTGAACAAACGTTCCCCCAGATGCTGGTGGTCACCCCTGATAAACTTGTAGGTGGCCATCAGATCACCCCTGAGCCTGCGCTTTTTCAGGCTAAAGAGTCCCAGGGCTCTCAGCCTGTCATCGTAGGGTCTGCTTCCCTGACCTCTGATCTTGTGTGTGGCTCTTCTCTGGACTCTCTCAAGCTTCTCCACATCCTTTTTGAATTGTGGAGCCCAAAACTGGACGCAGTACTCCAGCTGCGGCCTCACTAAGGCCGAGTACAAGGGGAGAATGATGTCCCGGGATTTGCTTGAGAAGCATCTATGGATGCAAGCCAGCGTTTTGGTCGCTTTACTAGCCGCCGCATCGCATTGCAGGCTCATGTTCATCTTGTGGTCAATGATGACCCCCAAGTCTCTTTCTTCCTTAGTGCTAGCCAACATAGCACAGCCAAGCCTATAAGAATGCTGTGGGTTTTTCTTCCCAAGGTGGAGAACCTTGTATTTCTCGGCGTTGAACACCATCAGATTCTCGTCCGCCCACTTGCTGAGCCTGTCCAGGTCAGCCTGGATCACCCGCCTGTCTTCTGGTGTGGATGCTTTGCCCCAAAGTTTAGATATTTCATTGATTCCCCATTATACCCTATGGCCAGATCTCCGAAGCGACTCTGAAGCTTTTCTGAAGTGGTTCGGAAGCTTTGACCCACTTCGGAGAGCCTAATGAAGCCAGCACTTCAATCCAGACATGCTGCTTTGGATGCCGAAGCATCTGGAGCTTCTCCAGATTCAAAGCACAGTGCAAAGCCTCACATAGCCCTAGTGTTTATCACTGGAGGAGAAACCAGGTACAGGCTGACCTAGACAGGTTGGGGAAGTGGGCAGAGCACAACAGGATACAATTCAATAAGGACAAGTGCAAGGTGCTACATCTAGGGAGAAAGAACTGCCATCATACCTATAGGCTGGGGGGCGACCTTCTCAGCACCACTGAGGCAGAAAGGGATCTTGGAATCACTGTTGACTCCAGGATGAACGTGAGTCATCAATGTGATGAAGTAGTCGGCAGAGCCAATCACACCTTGTCGTGCATCCATAGGTGCTTCACAAACAGGTCCAGGAAGGTGATTCTCCTTCTTTACGCGGCACTTTACGCAGCTGGAGGGGGTCTTCAAGAGGGGGGGGGGAATGCTTTACGCATCCTTGGGGGTCTTCAAGAGGAGACTGGACAGGCACCTGGCTGGGATCACATGACCCCAGGTTTGGTGACCCTTTTCTTTTCTGCCAGGGGCAGGGGGTTGGACTGGATGGCCCACTGAGGTTCCTTCTGACCCTAGAATCTGTGAGTCACCTGACTTCATGCAGCTGCAATTTTAAGGAAATGGAGAGCATATCAGACCTCTTTGAAGAGTCCATGGGCATGGCAGCCACCAATTCATTACATCAGGATGGAAGGATTCATGCACAGGTATAAAATAGGGAAGGTAGGGCTGGATGGATAATAAGAAATTGAAAGTGGTAAGGAAGAGAGACATGATGGAGCCCATGGGAAACTTCACAGACAGACAAGTGAAGAAGGTGTGAGAAGCAGAGGTGGTTGAAAAATTAATTTTTTTAGGGGAACATGCTGACCTTGTGTGGATGGTTATAGGAAATATCTTGCTGGTAAGAGAAGTGCAACACAGACAGGGCTTGATGAGCTCATCAAGGTGCCCAAGAAAGAGATGTGGGGAAGAAGAAACAGTGGGACGCGTTTTGGAAGTGTGCATATGCAAAGGTGGTATGGGAAAGTGTCCGCCACTGAGTGTTACCAAAATAAACCTGTCATTAGCATGGGAGAGAGTACTGTATGTCAAAGGGACTAGAGGAAACATTATTAAGGACTTCATTAGCATGTGTTAAAACTAGTTTATGGAAAGTAAGAAACCTCTGGGTGCTTAAGTTGGCTTTCTTTGAAAGAGAGAGCCTGAAGCTGGGGCTGCATGAACTGAAATACTGCTACATCAATTGGGACAAAGAGGACACAGAAGAAGTGGAGGCCTTTGATACTGTCTCCCACAGCATTCTCACAGGCAAGCTAAGTAAGTATGGGCTGGATGAACGTATTAGACTCCAACTCCATGTGGCACCCAGCGACTAGGGAGACTATGATCCAATCACTCGTGGATCCTGTTACTCATTAGCCAGAGCAAGCAGGGAGCAAACAGAAGCACACATTGCTCGCAACAGCTTTATTTAGAATGGAGACAGCTTCGGGCAAGCTCCTTCACAGACACTCAGCCCGTGAAACCAGGGGAGCAGCACTGAACATTAGTTTTTCTGCATTTTATACACCTTGGTTCATACTTCTAACATTTACTCCGCCTATGTCCCTCCTTTGGTTCCACCCATTTCTCCTCCTATCTCAAACTCTGCCTCTGTCTACTGTTTGCTTCCTTAGCATGGTATTGCCTATGCATTTCATTCATTTACATGCCTCTCTGCTGTGATTGCATGCATAAGACGTTGACCTCCTCTTCTCCCCGTCAATTGTGGTTTCTTGCTGGTTCTTTCTGGTTCTTTGCTGGTTTCAGCATCATCTTCAAGGCCATACTTCTGCTTTGCCCTCTAATGATAGCCGTTGGTCTGTATCCTATTTTTACACAATACATCATACACTTTGCACCCTATCCTTTTGTTAGGATTCCATTTACTTAAGCATTAGCAAAGTTAGTTACTATTAATATGTTATCCAGCCTTGTGACCAGGAGCTTTTTTTGAGACACGGGAAAAAGCCTTCATTCAGCTGTACACTCGGTGCTCCCCAAAATCCGTATCGTTACCCTAACAGAATGGACTGTAAGGTGGATAGAAAACTGGCTGGAGCATTGGGCTCAGAGTAGTAATCAATGGCTTGATGTCTAGGTAACAGCCAGGATCAAGTGGAGTGCCCCAGGGGTCAGTCCTGGGGCTGGTTTTGTTCAATATCATCAGCGACCTGGAAGATGGCATAGAGTGCACCTTCAGCAAGTTTTGCAGATGACACCAAGCTGGAGGGAGTGGTGGATAAGCTGGAGGGTAGGGCTAGGATTCAGTGACCTAGACAAATTGGAGGCTTGGGCCACAAGAAATCTCATGAGGTTCAACAAGGACAAGTGCAAAGTCCTGCACTAAGAACAGAACAGTTCCATGCACTGATACAGGCTGGGGACGGACTGGCTGGACAGAAGCTCTGAAGAAAAGGACCTGGGGTTTACAGTGGACAATAAGCTGGATATGAACCAGCAGTCTACCTTTGTGCCAAGAAGGCTAACAGCATACTGGATTGCGCTGGTACATGTGTTGCCAGCAGGTCAAGAGAAGTGATTCTTCCCCTCTATTCAGCACTGGTGAGGCCACATCTGGAGTGTTTAGTTTTGGGGCCCCCACTACAGAAAGGATGTGGACAAATTGCAGAGTCCAGCAGAGAGCAACAAAAATGATGAGGCGGCTCAGTCCAAAAAAATGGACTGAGAGGGGTTTTAATAGCAGCCTTCAATTACCTGAAGGGGTTTCAGAAGGGGATGGAGTTAGACTGTTCTCAGTGTTGGCAGATGACAGAACAAGGAGCAATGGTCTCAAGTTGCAGCAAGGGAAGTTTAGGTTAGATATTAAGAAGAATTTTCTCACTAGGAGGGTAGTAAAACACTGGAACAGATTACCCAGATAGGTGGAGGAAACTCCATCCTTGGAGGTTTTCAAAACCCAGCTAGGCAAAGCTTTGGCTGAGATGATCTAGTTGGGGCTGGTCCTGCTTATGATCAGTATGTTTGCCTAATCCAGGTCATGTGTTTTATAGTCTTGTTCAGCATTGGCTGCATTTAATCAGCTTCATAATGATTTCAATTATTGAGCACATGCTGCTTTTGGCAGCAATAGATGATAGTGTATTTAATGAGGCTTGTATGCAAAATATAAAATGAGGATGAGAGCCTCATCTTGTATTTGAGTAAATATGGTATTTTTAAAAGTAAGGTTTGTCTGTTACAAGGATTATTGGGGCTATCTGAAAAGATGCCAAGCATTTCTGCATCCTGGCTCAGGACATACCTTGAACAGGCAGAAAGACTAATTTATCCCGTTCATGCTGGCTGTAATCTAGAAGGCACTTTAAAAAAAAGATTTGTGATTCTAGTAATGGAAATCCCCAAGCACTACTGATGCAAGAGGTGATCAGTGTGATAATAGGAACTGTCCTGAGTGAGACCAAGAAGCAGTGTACTTAGACACAAACTAAGCACAGTTGCATTCGGTTGTACTTTGTTTACTTGGAAAATGCAGCATGACTCCACAGGTCCTTTAGGCATGAGAGCCAATCTGACATGAACGCATGCTGGGTCCCAGGTCAGCCCTGATATAGAATTGTGGTTCCATTGTTCCAAGTTTTGTCCTAGCACATATAGACTAACCCCTCACAGCTTAGGATGGCCTGAATCCCCAAATATGGACTAGGTCATGGAGCAACCTTGGCATGAGCAGGAGGTGGCTACACTGGGACCCAAGTTGGGGCAGAAAGGGGTTTTTCTTGGTGCATGCTGGAAGGCACCTTGCCCTGGAGGCCTGAGTCGTCATGCTTGAATGGGTGTGCTTGAACCCTGAAACAGCATTATCAGGTGTGGCCTGCATCACTAGTTGACTTTGATCCTCCTTGCATCTCTCATTTCTGCATTTGTTTTGTCTTCTAAGAGGTACAGTCAGTCTGCAGTATTTGATTGGTAAAAGCAGCTGTTGGTGATCACTGCTCCTTAGAGATCAACCACGAAGCATTAGTTCATAAAAGTAGTTAGTCTAGCTCATAACTTTGACTTATTCCAGCCTTTTTATTTGGGCTTTACTTGGTAGAGGAGGAGGAAGACTCTGGCACTGACCAGAGCCAGGAGACTGGAGTTGAGTTCCTGCCTCTGCCACAGATTTCTCTGTCCAGGTCACTTTATCCTTCTGTCCTCAGTCTTATACATTCAATGGGGTGATGGCTCTTCCTTTATACTTCCATTGGTCTCATCTATTTAGAGCATATGTTCTGTCAGACAGGAACTCCCTCTAGCCGGGTGGCTGTACAGTGCCTTGGATGGGGCTTCCAGGAAGCACTGTAATACAAATACCAGCATTCAGGAAGTTTGGTGGAACTTCGTCTTGACAATCAAAGCTACAAATGAGCATCCTACCTAGAGCAATATGGTGTGGAAAGATTTACAGCTGGGAAGCTTTGTGATGAAATATTTATAGACTGGAGTCTATGCCAGGTCTCCCAGTAGAGAGCTTTTCAGAATGGGTAAGGGCTAAAAAAGCAGGTTGTAGAATTTCAGCGCTTGGCTGTTTGGATTTTTTCTTTCCTCCTTTAACAGGATTTTAAAACAAAAGCTCACGCTCTTGTAATATTGGATTCTATTTTAAATATTTCAAAGTCAGGAAGTGCAGTCATTCTGGTTCTCCTCAGCCCTTCTCTACACATTTTTATTTGTCTTAACTTTTAAACATGTATATTAACATTTGTCAGATGTACCCCATGAAAAATACGTAATGGGCCTTGCAGCACATTTACCAGAACCTTTCTTTTGTGCTTCCTTAATTGTTTGCCACAGTAATTGCATGACTATCAGTGGTTTTGGGTCTAATACACTGAAGATGTATTTATCCCCCAATTAAGGCAATTTACTTGGTCTGGACAAGACTAGTTGCTGAGAGAGTGTCCGCTGAACCCTCTTACTTGCTCTCATCTTAAAATCAGATCTGTAAATATCCATTGAAAAAAGAAGAGTATAAAGAAACATTTACATAGCCAAGCCACTTTATACAGGGATTGGCAACATGGTTTATGAAGCTGCTCACCTCTGTTAGCCTGCCCGCCCCTTATTTCACAGCCTTGTCCCTACTCGGAAGGCCTTGCATGAAACCCCTTGTGCTGTCAGTCTGCATCAGGAAAGCACCAAGGTTTCCCAGCTGCATTTTGTGTATGTGTTTGGGGGGGAGGAGAGGAGAGGCTTCTTTGCACCCCTAGTTCTTTGCTACTTCTTTAAGTTCCTTGTCTGTCCCAGTGCCCTGTTTCTCTTTTCTGCCTGTTTCCCCTGGGTCCCCATGCTGTTTCATTTATATGCTGGAGAAAGGGTATAAAGGGATGAGATGCACACTGGCCCCCAAAAATGGCCAAAAGGGCCTAGTTTGGCCTGTGGAGCGGGGGGGGCTGCAGCAGTGTGTTAGTGGCAGGGGGGCTTTGCTTGTGCCTGTGCTATACCAGGTGAAGGGAAGCTGCATCCCTGCCACAGCCAGGGAGTGGGGAGAAGGAGCAACAGTGGCTGGATCAGAATGCTGGCCTGCCCTGGACCCAAGCATGTTCCTGGTTGCTGACTTTTACATACAAAGCAGTAATATCAAACATCATGGAGGTGGCAACAGCAGCACTTCAGTTCCCAGCATTCCTGGAGTGGCCGTGCACTCTGAGCCATAGGAGGATGATAGCTCCTACCAGGTCATGAAGCTAGAATGGGGCAGTGACTCTTGGAGCAGAGAACAGTGCATATCAAGAAGGAAAACCTTGCTGCTGAAGTTATTGTTTGCCAAAGAAATCTGTGCCCAGTAAGCTTCTACAAGTGATGGTTTTCTGCTTTGGCTCTCTCTCTAAACTGTATCACTCCCCCACTAAATGTTTGCTACTCAGACTTTCACTCCTAAATATTGGGGCACAAATCTGGTCCAAGAATGCAAATGCCATTCATGGGGAGGCCACAGAGCTTTCCTGATCGTCTCCAGGCTTGCTGGGGAGGTTTGGAATGGGATGGGCAGCTCTGCTACCTCACCTGGGGTTGAAACCATCACAGCCCTGCAACATAGCTGCACAGTATGAGCCAAAACCTGGACAGTCTGTTCTACTTGCTAGGCCTGTAGACAGACCTCACAGCATGGACCAACCACAAACTGACTTGGGTTGCAAAGACCCCTGTGGGCAGGTCACTGTACAAATGTTCTTTACAGAGACTTAGAAAATTCCTTGGAAGCAGCTGGTGCTGGTCACTGGGGAGAAGGGATTAGGCGGGCTGCTAGGCAAATCTGATGGGGCAGTATCTAGTGTGTAATTTTGCTAATTCTCTAGCATGGTGGACATCCAACTAACTTAAGTTTTGTAGAGCTCTTCAGCACCAATCCAGCCAAGAGGCTGCCCTGTTCTCATAGATATACATGCCAGTTATGGTGAAGGAAAGCTTCTCTCATTTTTTTTAATTCCTATTTACCAATGACTAAAAGTTCAGGGTCACATCTTAGATTCAGGTTAAGAGCTTGTATGGTGGGGAGGACTCTTTCATCAATTAACATTAGAATTAGTATTGCACACCTTATCATTGAAGCTCATTTCACTTGGAACAGATGCATATATGCAGAGCTTGCATCCATGTGGAATTTAGTTAATCACTTTGAATCAAAATGTACACCTAAACTGTTAGATGATATATTAAACTTAATCTTCTCCTTGGAGAGAAATATTCATTCAATGCTGTGCTGTCATGCATGCAGGCAGCATTAAAGGGGTGGCTGGCTTTTTAAAGGGTCTGCCGCTTTCCTAGCTTGTGGCCCTCCATAGAGGTCTGAATGGTGGCTGAGGCACACAGCTGATGATCATGTATAGATCTGGGTCTGGAGCGCAGTGGCAAGAGGACTATTATTTAGCAGAGCTAGAGGGTGCTCTCACCCTGTGGCCTGGAGTGGGAGCATTCGGAGTAAGATTAAAACCATGGTACTACCCAATCAAACTGGGAGATCTGGAAAGGATGCAGGGGCAGGGTGGTGGCACGATTCAATAGCATTAAGGGGCATTTATACACATACTTTTCTGTCCCGCGACACATCAGAGATCTGCATGAGAGCTGAGGTGAACTGTGCTGCGCCGCATGCAGTTGTATAAGTGGTGCAATGTGCATCAGCTTGCAGAAAACAGTGGCGGTGCACTTTTGAACTAAAGCACCTCTGATATGTTTTCGTTCAAAAGTGCGCCGCCACCATTTTCTCAGTACTGATGCACGTTTCACCACTTATACAACTGCAGATGTTGCAGCACCAGGTGCTTTTCAAAGGCGCTTGCATGTGTAAAAATGCCCCAGAAGACTAGGGTAAAATGAAGGAACTGCCAAGGTCTGATGTCCCAAACAAAGAACCTGCACTGGTGCAGTTGAAAGAACTACCGTGTGCTTTGTGGTGAGTTTGCATCATGGAAAGCACCAAAGGGCGTTTAAACACGAGCTCCAGAAGTGGAGGGAGAGCACTTTAATTAGAGCGGCTTCAAGAACTTTAGTTGAATGACCTTTTGTTAAAGCACCCCTGCCACCATTTTTCAGCATGGGGACACTGATGCATGTGACACTGGAGACTGCTGGAGCATGGCAATTACCATGCTCCAGCAGACTCAATTAATCAAGTAATTAATTGATTACTTGATTAATCAAGTCTGCTCTGACGGCTTTAATTACAGCACATTGGAGCAGCCTACCTGCACATGTATAGGCACCCAGAGTCTTTGCTTCAGGTGCTCAGGTCCAAAATAAAGTATGATGCCCACAGTATGGCTGATGAGGGGGTTCCGTTTTGCAAGCTGCTTTTGAGACTCCCAAACCCAGCCAGCCCTAGCATCTCTTGTTCTTCATATTCTGTCCAGAGATTCATAGGTTCATAGATAATAGAGTTGGAAGGGACCACAATGGATCATTGTGTCCAACCCAGATGCATCTCACCTTGGTTATTCTCAACCTGAGATTGGACAGCCGCAGCCCTACTGCTGCCCCATGCCCAGATATCCAGTTTCTCTTTAATCAGCTGGGTTCTGGGCTGTATCAAAACTGTAATAACCAAGTTTCATGCCCTCTTTTCTGGCTTAGCTTTTTAAATCTGCCCCATGAGCACATGCTTTCTACCATGTCTCATTGTGTGCTATTTCTCAGTGCAGGAGAATATATAATCTTTTCATGTGCCAGAGCACAAGAGGAAAATCAATTAGATGAACACATACAAATGAAATGCAATGCAATTCAAATACCCAAAGAAAGGTATAATAAAATAGAGCACAATCCTTTGGAGTGGGTAAAGATTTTTTCAGTTGAAAATGAAACC
This sequence comes from Alligator sinensis, assembly GCF_000455745.1. Classification (NCBI taxonomy): domain Eukaryota; kingdom Metazoa; phylum Chordata; order Crocodylia; family Alligatoridae; genus Alligator; species Alligator sinensis. Next base: position 727,314 of record NW_005842725.1, on the reverse strand, counting down.
TGTGCATCATGTTTGCATCATGCCACTTGCTGACGCTTGTTTGTCATGTGACCGCTCACTTATTCCTAATGATGGAAAAAATGTTTCTACTTAAAACAAAGTTGAAAGGTGCCCAGAGGTCCCACTGTCTAAAGGGCTAACTGGAGCCTGCTTGTCACACTGGCAACTGAGGGCAGAAGAAAAAGGGGAATTTCCATATGTTTTCATTCTAGTTTAGAATGAAAAACTGAACACTGATATCTTTCTCCAAAGAGGATTCTGAAAAGGCTGGAATGTCATAACCTTTAGCCATGGCTCAGTCCATTGTTACAGTGTCACCTGAGCCACTCGAAGTGTCTCATTCATTGCAGCTTAGCTGCTTTGTGTCTCCTTGGCTCAGTGCACACAGATTGCACATGATGGACTGTGGGACTCTTGTGATGTGCCATAGCAGATCAGCCAAAAAGGCAGAAGCATTGCATTTGGGGGGGAAGATGCTATAACATCTCAGGTGAAGACAGACAAATGTTGAACTGACCCAAACCAAAGCATTTTGACTCACTTTAGCAAACCTAAATCTTTCAATGTGACCCAGAACAAAATGGGTTTGTTTTTCCCAATGGAAAATCAAACATTTCAGTAAAATGGGGTTTTCCTGTGCAGACCGCACTTTCACTGAGAGAGAGTTTCCCTTGACTCGGGTAATGGGTGGAAGAGAAGTGGCCTTGGTAGTAGCTCCCAAGGGGTAAGAGTTGTTCCATTCCTTGCCAAACCACTTAGTGGTCTCAAGCAATTAATCCTGGCTGTCCTGAGGGATTTTCTGGAATCCTTTGTGACTCAGTTAAAGAGAAGCCCCCAAGAAGGCAGTGAAACATTGAGACTGATGGTGTTGCCCCTTTCTCAGCTGATGACAGCCCATCAGCCTACCTGCCCATTTATATTCAGCTGTGAAGTTGTGAACTGCATTTTCCACTTCAAGCTTGTTGCATGCAGGTCTAAATTTGTCTATGACACATTCTCACAGGATTAGAAAGGAAGAGTTGTATAATGCTTGTTAAATAAGTGCCTCCAAGTCTTGGCGCTGGCTATCTTGGGACCATTTGAAACTGTATCCCATGGGAAATGCAAACTAGTTGGTTAAATACGCATATGATGGCATACAGAATTATTCCAGAATTGTTAGCTAATATCTGCAGTTAACCCTTTTGGCAGTGAACTGTTCTCTACTTGTTGATATATCTAGCACCAAAAAGAGACTGCGGGATCTTATCTTAGGATAAAATCAGTGCAGAAACTAATGGAAACAATCTCTTGTATTATAGAATAGCTTAAATAGATTGCAACCCAAATTTTCAGTTTGTGGCTTTTGGGAACTTGGCATAACATTCAGATTTCAGCATTCCCATGAAGATGTAATTGCACAAAGTACCTGGGCTTTGCTGGGTAGCTTTTCTAATAGTCCAAGTGCTGCATGGGTGTGTGCTGGGGGCAGAGGAAGGTCACTGTTTAAAAGGTTCAGGGACAATATTGGAAGGAGTTCCTGATTGGGTGCTGTGGGCTGGAGCATTAAATTCTCCTCATGTTGACTGGAAATCTGGCCTTGCCTGCAGACGAGACACGCATATGACTTAGTTTTTCAGCTAGCTTTTGACTCCTTTTCCTAAAATACTAGTACATCTAGAGCCCTTTTTCCTCTTCCCTCAGCAATAAGCTTCCTGATTCAATGGATTTTCTTTTTCTTTTTCCAAAAACCAAAAAAAAAAATATTTGGGGGTTAAGACAGCTTGTAAAGTTTGAGCCAAAGGCAGTTTACAAGCAAGTGAAAACCAAGGGATAAATCTGAGACAGGGTATTTGGAATAAGACTGGTTGTTCTGCAGATTCCTAAGGAAAGCCTCTCTGAAAATGGAGGGCCACAGCTGAGATCCTGCAAAGTCAGATTCTGGCCAAACCTACCATTCAGCTGCTGTGTTCTGAATCCTGTGTGCACTTGCTACCTCTACCAGATATGCATGATGGCATGTCACTGTAAATGAGTTTAAATTAACATGCACAATGACCATATCTGCCATGCAAGTTGCCATCAAATTACTTTGCTAGAGTTGATCCCAAAGTCTCTCAAACAAGTAGCTGAGTCATTTGTGCTCTTCTGTTGTCCCATTTACCTTTTGAAGTCCCATCCCAAACAGTCTGTGCCTCCATGCAGAGAGAAGTTTCCAAAAAGAGAAGTACCTTCTGGTGAAGGGGAGAGAAATTGTTCCTCCTCATCTCAAATAATCCACAAATACAAGAAACTATAGGAGAGAGACGAGACAGCCCTCTGACAGCATGGGAGTAACGTGAAAGGCTGGTTAGAAAATTAATCTGCACGAAGGGAAACCAGGTGTGTGCTTGGCGCACATTCCCTTTGCACATACAGGCAGTCCTCAATTTACGACTGGTCGAGTTACAACAAACGTCACTTAGGACCTTTGTAAATTACAACAGTGTTTCAAGGTTCTGATGGGGTTTCAACTTTACAACCCTAGACGTAGCTGCTTCCAGCTGGTAAGTCTGTTGTGGTGGCATGGTGGGGGGGGGGGGCGCAGATCAATGCCCCTGCAGTGAGGGAGGGATTGGGGCTGGTACAGGGGCTGCCCAAAGGGAGGAGGGCATGGGGTAGGGAGCAGAGGGGGAGGCATGTGCACAGGGTGGATCTGCGCGGGGTGGGAGGGGCTAGGGCTGCACTGGGTAGCACTCTGGGCCAGTGCCAGAAGGTGCTGGGAGCGGGGCTTATGCCCTCCTGCCACTCACCCAGTACGGGCGGGGCAAAGCCGCATTGCCTCCAGACAAGTGGCACACAGTGGCCGGAGCCACCCCAGCCTCCCTGTGCCTCCTGGCCCTACCCCACCCTGGCTAGGGAAGCAGCAGCAGGGAATGGGGGGGGGTGCCTCCAGATCTGCCCCCCATGCTCTGCTGCTGCTCACCCAGCCAGGGTGTGGCATGGCAAAGCCATGGCTTGTTGGGCAGGCCGGGACAGCTCTGGCTGCTATGCACCACTTGTCCATAGGTAATGCAGCGGCTCTACCCCACCCCAACTGGGCGAGTAGCAGAAGGGCATAGCCCCCACTCCCAGTGCCTTCCGCCACCTGCCCAGAGCACAACCCAGTGCAGCCCTGGGGGCACACGCTCCCCCACCCATGCCCTCCCAGACCAGAGGTGCACAGCAGTGAGAGCCGCTGGATATGCCGCCAGACGAGTAGCTCCCGAACTGGTGGCCTGCCCCTTCCCTGTGCCCTAGCATGGTAAAGGAACCAATCCCCCATTTATAACATTGTTCCTATGGGAAAACTGGTTCTGAGTTGCAATGTTTCAACTTAAGATCTGGTTGTTGGGAACCAACTGCATTGTAAGTCCGAGGACTGCCTGTATTCCCTTACTTTAAGCTTCTCTCCAGTGCTGAAGCAATGGCATTTACTTTACTCAGCAGTGAGAGCCATGCTGTTACCTGCCCCTTGTGTCAACATGTTTTACCCCATACAAGGATTTGAGATGGTTTTATGAATCCATTCCCTGCCACTGAGTACAGCCCCCTCTAGGGTAGAAAGCAGGTAGCTTTTAATAATGTACAGTAATATAGTCTTGTTAAGGAGAAATAAAACTTGGTTAGGGACAGACATTCAAAAAGTCTGAGCCTGAATTGATTCAATCTTTGCAGGTTAGTCTAACCTGGCTAGGCTGAACTGGTTTGTAACTGTACAGACATCCCCTCTGGACTGAAGAAATGCAGGCATATGCCTGCAGTGGCTCAGGCTAGAAGCTGGGGGGTGTTAGAGCAGCCCTCCCTTCCCTTGTATAGTGCTGAGCTGTGGGGGTAGGGCATGGCCAGGCCCCGATAGTATGCTCTGATTAGGGAGGAGGTTCTCCCCTCCGCCCCCCCGGCTGTTGATAATGGAGCATTTACTTGTACAGCAGGGAGTTACACAGGGAGATGTTAGCAGTTATCATCCCCTCAAACTAAACAAGTTTTTCTCATTAGTTTAATCTGTTCTTAAACAGCTTTTTCCAAGGAAGGAACAGAGGGACATTACCAGCTAGCTGCTGATTAGCTCTAAAAAGCCCTAAACTGACACTGTCCTGTCTGCCTTTGTCCTGTCTCCCACAGCACAGACCATAGCCAGCATGTGGTCTGCTAGCTAGTACTGAGAGGTGTCTGTGTAAGGCAGAGGGGATGGGAGGATCCCTGCTTGAGCACGGAGTGTGGGTGGGTGGGTGGGTGGAGGGGGGGCAGGGGGAAGCCAGGCAATCCCTGCTGTACCTGTAGTCTCTGCTGGAGCAGAGGGGCAGGGCTAGGCCAGGCCAGGCCAGAGAGCAGAGCCCCACCCAGAGTTGCAAAGCATTTGGGATGCTGGAGGACTCTGGTTTAAATTAAACCAGGAAGGGCTCTGGGACAGATATTGCATAAAGTAGTTTGACCCAAATCAGTAAAGTCTGATACTACATTCAACCAGGTTTATCTCAAACTGGTTTCAGCTGTTTTCAGACTGGTTTATGTCCACTGAACATTTGCTCTGTTACAGGTTTAAGCTAACTTCTGATCACTTAAACCAGTTTATGTGTAATGTCTGTCCCTAGCCCTTCTCATTCTGCAGAAACAGGCATTCTGGAAGAGATCTGCCTCTCTCTCCAGAGCCTCCTGTTTCTAAAAAGGTTGACTTTTCCTGTTCCATACAGACACAAGTATTTTTAATATGAGCTGCTTATCAATGGAAAAGAAGTAGCCAGAGGTGTTCTATTTCCCCTTTTAACTTGCTTTGCTCTCTTACTGCTCACTTTTCTATTGTCATGCTCCTGTTATAAATTATTTTGTTCTCTTATTGTAAACTGCCCTGAGCCTTTCTTGGGAACAGCAGCATATAAATTGCAAGCATAAATAGATAAACAAGTAAATAAATGTTGTCAGTATTTGACTAGGAGAGTGGTAAGATTAGATACAAGTAATAGACTCTGCTGAAATCCTGCCTAACCTGAGCATCTCCTCACACTCCAAATCTCACTGAATACAGGAGAATAAATCAGGCATACACTGTGCACCCAGAACCTTGGGGACTCCAAAAGCATCTTCTGTGCCAGCAGGACTTTGACTTCCCAGCCTCATTGCTCTGCTCTTAGCTTGCGGTTCATTCTCCAGTAGTTTCAAGCTTATTTAAATCTTCATAATGAACCTCTACATCATGGGCCCTTAGGGCAGCCTCTAGTGCTGTGATTGTTTGTTGCTAAGTTGGGCAATGAGTGTGCAGATGGGGCATTAGTTGGAGAAAAGGCACTCTGCAGGAGATCTAATATCTTCTTCTCAGCCTCATTCCTGACAATAGTGTCAGTGTCTAGTTGATTTCTGAATCTGACTGTTGATACATCTGCCTCATTGCTGGACACCTGAGTGTGGCTGCTCTGTTCCATGGTATATTGTAGAGCTGTGCGAAATTTCACCGGGTGTTTCATTTCGAAGCTGCGGGTCTGTGCCAGACTCCTCCCGGGGGTGTGAGTCCCCAGATCTGTGCGCTGGATGAAAGGAAGCTGCCGCTGTCACCTGGGATCGGTAGCAGCAGCAATATTCCCCAGCACTGGGCACGGACTGTGCCCAGCGCCGGTCCCAGGCGGCAGCCTGAGCTTCCTGTCATCCGGCACAGATCCAGGGGCTTGCACCCCTGGGAGGAGTCCAGCGCAGCCCTCCTGGGGTTGCGAGCCCCCAGATCTGTGCCCCAGATGAGGAGGCTGAGGCTGCCTCTCCCACAAGGGACTGGTGCCCCCCTCACTAGCCTTCCTGCTTGGCTATAGCCCCCCGCTCAGCCCGCACCTGGCTCCAGGCTCCCCATGTGCCCCCTGCCCGGCTGCGGCCCTCCCCCGCTCCCCAGCTGTCCAGCAACAGCAGCCACACTCTTGGCCATGTGGCACAGCCTCCCTGCATGGTGGTGGGCAGCGCAGCTCAACCCCAGCCACCACATATCCGTGTGGCTTCTGCCACAGCACACAGCTGTAGCCCAGCTCAGTGTGGCACAGCATGGGGCCGTGTGCTTTCGGGCAGCTCTGGGCTGTCACCTGGGGCTGTGCACGGCTCACAGGGACTGCCAGCTGCACTGCCCTGGGTCCTGCCTGCACAGAAGTGGTCCAGCTGGACAACACAGGACTCATGCATCCAGGACCCAGGCCAGTGTAGCCGGTGGTCCCCGCGAGTGGAGCATAGCCCCTGGTGACAGCCCAGAGATGCTCGAAAGCACACGGCCCCATGCCTCACCAAGCTGGGCTTTAGCAGTGCGCTGTGGCAGAGGCCACATGGATACCTGGCAGTTGGGGTCGAGCCGTGCTGCCCCCCACCATGCAGGGGGGCTGTGCCATGAGGCCAAGAGCACAGCTGCTGTTGCTGGAAAGCTGCGGGGGGTCTGAAGTCAGGTGGCGGGGTGAGTGAGGAGGCTGCAGCCAGGCAGAGAGTGTGGGGTGGGGGGGCCACAGCCCAACGGGGAGCTTGCAGGTGGGCCATAGCTGGCCGCTGCAGTGGTGAGCAGGCCACAGCCAGCCATGGGCCGAGTGGGGTGGCTGAAGCCAGGCATGGGCCAAGCGGGGGGCTGTAGCCAAGCAGGGAGGTGAGCGGGGGGCATCAGTCCCTGGTGGGAGCAGTAGTCTGAACCTCCTCTCATCCGGGGCACAGATCTGGGGGCTTGCACCCCCAGAAGGTCTGCCGGACTGTGTTGGACTCCTCCCAGGGGTGCAAGCCCCCGGATCTGCACCAGATGAGAGGAGGCTCAGGCTGCAGCAGCAATCTTGTCTGGTGCTGGGCGCAGCCCATGCCCCGTGCCAGTACCTGATGGGAGAGGCAACCTGAGCCTTCTCTCATCCAGGGTGCAGATCTGGGGGCTCGCACCCCCAGGAGGGTTGACAGGCTGTGTGAGACTCTTCTCAGGGGTGTAAGCCCCTGGATCCATGCCAGATGAGAGGAGGCTCAGGTGGCAGCTGCAATTTTCTCCAATGGGAAAATACCTAATCCTCCAGCAGTGTTGCAATTTTCTCCAATGCTGGATGCGCCCAGCGCTGCTCCCAGACAACAGCCTCCTCTCATCTGGTGCACAGATCCAGGGGCCCACACCCCCAGGAGGAGTCTGGCACAGCTCTGCAGCCCTCCTAGGCATGTGAGCCCCCAAATTTGCGCTCCAGATGAGAGGAGGCTGCTGCTGGCAAGTGTCAGGACTTTTGATTTGAACAGTTTGAGGTGCAGTTTCCCAGAAACCCCTGTACCTATTTCCTTGAAACTTGGCAGGCTTCATGCCCTCAGAAGGGGCTACCATTGCTTCAATTTACATCTGAATTGGGCAAGAAATGACAACATTTTAGACGTTTTCATGATTCCCCATTATAGCCTATGGATGCAACGTCGAAATTCAGTGAAACATTTGACTAAATGAAACACTGTCCCTTCGAAACGCTGAAACGGACGTTGAAATACAACGATGGTGTTTCACACAGCACTGGTATGTTGCAGTTTCCCTGCTTCAGTTCATGTAAACAGTGAGCAGTCATTGGAGCAAAAACCTCAGTGTGCTGCAGAAAGCAAAAGGAAATATGGAACTGGGCTTGTGGGGGTGCGTCTCAAGCACTTTCTCCTGATGCCTTGCTTGGGGCTCCTAAGCATTAAACACTCATTTTCTGTGGGGGAAATGGGGCCCTGTGGGTGAGGCCTGGCATGCATATGGTGCATATATTTTCTTGGGTTAAGTGCTTTTTAGATTAACACACCTTACATCAGCCCCGTCTCGTCTTGCAGCAAAGCAAAGCAAGCCTTTGCACAATTAAGCACCAAGCAAGCTGGTTTCCCAGTTCTTTGGTAAGAAGCTTCTGGAAATGTAAGAGTTGCTGAGGGAATGGGTAGACAAGGAACATTGATGGATCTTATTAGGCCCCAGTTCACATCTAGAACATGCTCTGAGGAAATTGGCATCAGTTGCACCTCTGCCATTACCCAGTATGGGGGGATGGCCACAAACCACATCCATGGAATCATCTGTTAATCCCAACTCTTGTGTTTTTTGGAGTACATCTGACTCATAGGCTAATGACACAGTTTGTAATAGAGCTAACGGGGGATGGAGGATTTCCAAGCTGACCAGGAGTTGAGTTTTGCCCACTTTCAACTTGATGTGGAGAATGTTGCACGGATATGAGACTGTGCTCCTAATTTGTTGGGCAGATATCCAGTGCCGTGCCTTATACTGGCACAAACTAGAAACACAACCTTACAGGTCAAGGTAAATGTAGAAGACGACATGTGTGTTCTCAGGCACCACAGTAGCAAGTAAAGCCAATGCACATTTTTTTTATGTTAGTCCTAAGGAAAGAGGGGACGAAGGCTATGCCAGTCTGACTAGCCTCGTACTCGGAGGAAGTTCTTGGGGAACATGGAATCAGAACTTGTGGTAGACGTGATATCTTTATTAGACCAACTAGTTTTTTGCAAAATAATTCTTTAATTGCAAGCTTTCAGGCACAAGCACCCTTCTTCAGGCATAGGAGAAAAGACTGTAAAAGTTCTCCTAGGTAGAAATGAAAGTTCATATTTCATAGGATAGTTAAAGGTGTGGTAAACTCTCCTGTTTGGAATGGTTCATTTTATGCAAGTTAAGCTCAGAGAAAAGTTGGAACAGTCTGTTTACCTCAAAGTTGTTTGGTGGCAAGCAGGATGTAGTCATTGGTGATGTGTACGGGGTGCGCGTGGGTGCACATGCACCCCCTGAGATTGGTGGTGCACCCCTTGAGATTGGCCACTGCTACTGTTGGCACCTGCTGGTGGTCGCCACTCGCCTCTCTCCCCCCCCCCATCCCAC
>NW_005842725.1:707753-718474 GCF_000455745.1 Alligator sinensis | reverse complement strand
CCCCCCCCCCCCCCCCCCCCCCCCCCAGCGATGTCTGTGGGTGGTCACTGGTCAGCACTCACCAGCCCCCACCCCCCGCTTGCCGCTGACACCGCTGCGACCACCTGAGAGAGCTCCCCACTTGCTGCTGCCACCTGAACAAGCGTGTCCCCCCCCCCAGCCTTGGGAGGTATGCAACATTCATGGATGTAGTCATTTCCTTCTAGTTATGATGTTTCATATTTCACAGAAGAGTAAAAGGATTCTACTTATGAGAACTTTAACAGTCTTTTCTCCTGTGCCTGAAGAAGGGTGCTTGTGCTCAAAAGCTTGCAATTAAAGGTTTTTTTAATGGGGGATGGGGGTGGGGGTTTTTTGTTTTTTGCAAAAATCTAGTTGGTCTAATAAAAGGTATCACCTCTACCACAAGTTCTGATTCCTTTTGCCTCTAAACCAATACAGCTACAACCTGGATACCAGACACGCTGGGGGACATGAGAAGACATCATCTGGTCCCATGAACTGTAGTCTTAATCTTGATGCCCCAAATGTCACCCAGCTGGAGTGTTAGACTATTCCTTCCAGTAAATAACCTTTCTTTTCTTATTTTGGTGCTTTGTGGGGGCATGCATTATAAGTATTGTTTTTTTCTTTTTAAGTGTGAGTATTTGTGTAGGTAACAACACATGAAAATTGTACTTTAAACTACTTTGTGTACTTGGGTTATAAAATGTTTCTGCATAAATCATTCTGCCTTAGAAGAATAGTTATAGTAGCAGAATTGAAAGTAGAGCTGAGTGAAGCTTTCTGACATGGTAAATGTGTTGAAAAATGTGTTTTTGAGAGAAAAAGCTTTTAACAGATTACAGTTAGAGTTTGTCAACAAATTTCTGGCTAAAAATGCAAAAAAAATCATTATTTAATTCTGTGCGTTTTTTTGAAAATCAAAATATTTTATTTTGGAAATGTCAAAGCAATTGTTTTGCCATTTTTCAAAACAAGACTTGTTGAGTTTTAGGGTTTTTTTAAAGACAAGTTTTTTGTTCAAAAATTAATCTTTAACAAAAAGTTAAATAAAACATGGCCAAATAAAGCCAGTCTATTTTGCTTTAGATCAAATGAAAAAAGTGTTTTATGTTTGGTTTTGGGGGATTTTTTTTTCCAACTGAATCAAAAAATGTATTACTTGCCCAGCTCTAATTGAGAGCTGCTGCCAAGCCTGTGTTACAGGGAAGGAAATGACCTAGAAGTGGAACTGACCATATCAGTACAACTGCAACCATGAAAGAATAAACTATTATTTCTCAGCTCTTTGAAGCACTATCTTGAACTTCCACACTCTGTAGGAACTCGGCAGGTGCTGTGTTAACTCTGATTTAAATTTTGGTTGTGTTTGTTTGATTTTACCACTTCTGTTTTGACCCAGAGTTTAGTTACCTTAGTGAGGGCTTATGAGTCATTAGTCTTAGTGAAAAGCTTAATTAATTTTAAGTTTCTTAACTGTTAATGTAATTTTTGAAAAGCAATAGTGACTTATTTATCTTCTTTTAAATGGGGAGGGGGCTGAGGCAAAGGTAGTTTGGTAGTTGTGAACTGCTGGGCTCTGTTTTCAAATTGATGCTTGTATCCTTCGCATCTGGGCCCCCCACATATCTAAAGAATTTAGTCTTACTCAGGAGTGCTCATGCTGTTAGGGGATTATTGCATTTTTTGGTTCATTTCAGTGTTTCTGTTGGAACCAGGAGTCTAAGGTCAAGCATTCCCTGCACAGTCACTTACCTTCCCCACCTAAATCCAACATAATGAGGATTAGTCTGCAGAAAATTGTTCACAATTTCTGGGCCCCTGGTGGAATGCACCGGGCACTCACTATGTACAGCAGGAAATGTGTTGATTATGGAAAGTCTAATGGGCTAGGGACAGACATTCGAGAAGCCTGAGCCTGAATTGATTCAATCTTTGCAGGTTAGTCTAACCTGGCTAGGCTAAATCGGTTTGTAACTATACAGACAGCCCCTCTGGACTGAAAAAATGCAGGCACGTGCCTGCATTGGCTCAGGCTGGAAGTTGCGTGGGTGGGCCCTAGAGCATCCTTCCCTTCCCTTACACAATGCTGAGCTGGGGGTGGTGGGTATGGCCAGGCCCCAACAGGATGCTCTGATTAGGGAGGGGTTTCCCTCCCTCTCACTGCTCCTGTCCAGCCAGGGAGCCAGCAGGGAGTTGCACAGCATTTAGTTACAAAGCAGGGAGTTACACAGGGAGTAACTCAGCATTTAGCACCCCATCAAAACAAAACAAAAGTCTCTCTCATTAGTTCAAGCTCTACTTAAACAGCTTTTTTCAAGGAAGGAATGGAGGGACATTATCAGCTACATGTTGATTAGCTCTAAAAAGCCCTAAACAGACACTGTCCTGTCCGCCTTACACAGATACCTCTGAGCATTAGCCAGTATACCACATGCTGGCTATGGGAGAGGGGAGGGGGGAATCCCTGCTTGAACAGGGAGTGGTGGTGGGGGAGGGGGGGTGGAAGCCTGGAGAGCTGCTGTACCTGCAATCTCTGCAGGAGCTCCAGCTAGGGAGCAGAGGGGCGAGGCCAGCCCTGCTGAGGAGCAGAGAGCCCAGCCCAGGGCTGCAAAGCATCTGGGATGCTGGAGGACTCTGGTTTAAGTTAAACCAGGAAGGGTTCTGGGACAGACATTGCATGAACTGGTTTGACCCAGATCAGTAAAGTCTGATACTACATTCAACCAAGTTTATCTCCAACTGGTTTCAGCCATTTTCAAACTGTTTTACATGTACTGAATGTCTGTTCTGTTACAAGTTTAAACCAGTTTCTGATCACTTAAACTAGTTTATGTGTAATGTCTGTCCCTGGCCCTAATGCCCTGGCAGTGCACTGCTATTTTTGCATGAAGTTTCTCTCTCCCTCTGCATGAGAACTTTGTTTGCAATTGTATTTTTGTTCCTGTATACCCACAAACCTGCACGGGCAATTGTCTCTCACCACAGGTGGCAACAGGACCCTGAACTGTGTGCGAGTACCAAAAACAGCAGTACAGGGCTAAATACATGCCACTTAGGCACATGAAGTGAAACCATGTAGGGCTCCATTGTGTTGGGTTCTTACAGTATCTTGGGATTAACAGGAGATGACTCGATCAATGTGGTTTGTGGCCATCCCCCCATACTGGGTAATGGCAGAGGTGCAACTGATGCCAATTTCCTCAGAGCATGTTCTAGATGTGAATTGGGGCCTAATGAGATCCATCAATGTTCCTTGTCCACCCATCCCCTCAGCAACTCTTACATTTCTAGAGGCTTCTTGCCAAAGAACTGGGAAACCAGCTTGCTTGGTGCTTAATTGTGCAAAGGCTTGCTTTGCTTTGCTGCAAGACGAGACGGGGCTGATGTAAGGTGTGTTAATCTAAAAAGCACTTAACCCAAGAAAATATATGCACCATATGCATGCCAGGCCTCACCCACAGGGCCCCATTTCCCCCACAGAAAATGAGTGTTTAATGCTTAGGAGCCCCAAGCAAGGCATCAGGAGAAAGTGCTTGAGACGCACCCCCACAAGCCCAGTTCCATATTTCCTTTTGCTTTCTGCAGCACACTGAGGTTTTTGCTCCAATGACTGCTCACTGTTTACATGAACTGAAGCAGGGAAACTGCAATATACCATGGAACAAAGCAGCCATCAGCATTCAGGTGTCTAGCAATGAGGCAGACTTATTAACAGAGTCAGACTCTGAAATCTAGTTCTAGACATCTGACACTAAATTGTCAGGAATGAGGCCAAGAACAAGATCCTGGATCTCCTGCAAAGTGCCTTTTCACCAGCAGGGTTTGAATCTTAGTACAGTGCTCCAACCATCAGGTAACACTGTACTGGGATACAGGAAATGCTAGCTCAAATGTCTGGGAGAGGAGGACCCTAATCTTGTGGCAGGTTAGAGTGTTAGGTCTATGTTGTGTCAGGGTTGTCTGTAGTCTTATGTTGGGTTTAGATTATGGTTTGTATGGGATGGTTTGGATAGGGATAATCCTGTCTCAGGTAGAAGGTTAAATTAAGATGACCTCTGGGGGTTGCGTCCAGTCCTACTTCTCTATGATTCTATGACCTAGGACCCCTGGATCTGCCATTCCCCAGGTAGGTACACACTAACCACCAGGCTATTGGGCTAAATGGCAAAAAGATGCTTTTTCATTTTATTTCCAGCACAGACTTGCACAAGATACTTCTGTCTCACTACAGAGAGTAACAGAACCCTGAGCTGTGTGTAAGTGCCCAAAATTGTAGCTTCAGGGCTACCTACGTGCCACTTAGACACATGAAGTAAAACAGGATTTAACCCAAGGTATCTGTCTAGCTCAAGATGAGTAGGCCTCATAGCTAGAAACCACAAACCAGCAGGCAAAGTTTCTCATGGTTGAGCAGCATTCATCACTTCCAGGATCCAGGCAATGCAGAATAAATGATGCATTTTCCAATCAGAAAAGTGAGATGCTGAAGGAAGACTGTCCTGCTTCTTGGAGTTTTGCTTAAGAGCATTTTATATCATTAACCACCTACTTTATAATCTAATCCATTTAGTGCCCATCATAGCATCTCAGACCCTTCTGTGCACAACCAGTGTTAACAGGAAAGCCCCTAGCAGATGGGTATGCTGCCATGTAGCTTTTCATCATGGCCAATTTTAACAGATTGTGCGCTGGGGTATGAAGTGCCTAATCATCTCTGCCTCACATGCCTGAGTGATTGCTGTCTCTGTAGCAAGTAAAGCCACCTTCCTTTCATTGCTAACATTTACTCCAGCTAGCAGTCTGGGCATTCCCCTGATTTATAGTTACTACCTTGTCAGGGCTGGGAAAAGCTAGCTGAGGGGTGGGTAAAATACGGCCCGCGGGCCGAATCCGTCCCGCCAGGCCATTCTATCCGGCCTGCAGAGCGCCTAAAAATTTAGAAAATCAATATTTATCTGCCCCTGGCTGCCTGTCAAAGATGACCCAAGGGAAGCCAGTAGGACTGAGCAGCCCAGCCCTGCCCTGCCCGGTCCCGCCCCACCACCCAGAAGCCTCTGCCTGGGAGAGGCTTCTGGCCTGGGACCGTGGAGCTGTTCCTGCCTCCCTGCACTGCAGGGAAATTCAGATAAGAGTGGAGGTGTGGGAGGGAGGGAGGGAGGGAGGCAGGGAAGGACCACGGGGATTGTCCCAGTCCTCGGGGCTGGGCTGGCTGCTGCTGAGTCCTGTGGTCTGGCCATGCAGCCAGAAGTCACGTGGTGCCAGGAGTGGCCAGTGGGCAGGCAGGGAAGTTGTGAAAGTGGCCACAGGTGGGGGGCAGTGGGAGCAACCAGGTGCACTTAGCTCAGCGACAGCTGGGCGGGAGCGTGGGGCCCGTGCCAGTGTCCCGGGACCAGCACTAGTGAGGCCCAGAGCAGGGTAGCAGGGACGTGGAGCTGGGCTGGCCGGGGCTCTGGAGTCAGGCTGGCTTCCCCCTCTTCCTGCTGGTGTAGCCCAGCTCAGCTCCATAGACCCCTACCAGCCTGGGCCCTGCACCCCTGCCACCCCACTCTGGGCCCCACGCTCTCACCCAGCTGCCGCTGCGCTTTGTGCGCCTGCTCGTTCCCACTGCCCCCCACCTGCGGCCGCTTTCACCCCTTCTCTGCCCGCCTGCCCACCAGCCGCTGCTGCACCACCTGGCTCCTGGACCCCTTGGCCAAAAATACGAGGGGAGTGAGCGAGTGAGTGAGCGTGAACTCATAGGATGAGTCCCATATGCGCACCCCACCATATACATGCACTCACAAACCCCCTCGCACTGCCATACACGCAGACCCCCACACCCCCTATATCCACACACACATCCACACACTGATCCACCCCTCAAAAACCTCCACACACCCACAGCCCTCCACCCCCCCCCACAATATACAAGAGTCAGACTTCATTGTAAGCTATTGTGCAATCACCTCTGTGTACACTACAAAAAACGCATGTAAATCAGGACAAATATTTTTTTTAATCAAATGAATTGTGTTAGATGTTTGATTTTTAGAACATAATTTAGTATTTTTCTGGTTCTGAGACGGCAAAACCCGTTGCTGAAAGGAGCACTTCTGGGGATCAGGGGAGAGACTTTTGGTGGCAAAGGTCAGGGGTTAGGGGGCGGGACTTCTGACCACAAGATGGCGACCAGGGGGCGGGGCATCTATGAAGGGGCGGGGCTACCCTTGCAGCCCTCAACAGCTTGTCAAAACTTGGTAAGCAGCCCTCCACCCAAAATAATTGCCCATCCTTGGCCTAGCTCTTCTCGGAGCAGAGAGAAGGGTGGGGAGCATGCAAACAGCCCTGAGAAACCGTGCAGAACCTCGCTGCCGCAGGACCAAAGCCATGGGTTCATCTCTGCTGCATCCTTCACTTCTCACACAGAGCTCCTCTGGGCTCCACAGCTGTGCGGTATCTATCAACTGTGCAAGCTTTCTCCAGTAAAGGGGAAAAAGTCCCTTCTACTTCCCTAAAACTCCCACCCTCCCAGGGTGGTGCTGCTGGCCTGCCAACTGGGAGATAGATGCCCTGTTGGTATGCTTCAGACAATGTCCCTCCTGACCTTCAGCAGTCCCCCAAGCCTAGAGGCCCTTTGATAGACTGGTTAAAGTGCACCAGTTTGTGTAGCCAACTGCATGCAGGGGAGTGACATGGCTACAATCATGATTGCCCACCTTTTGACTGCCCAGCCTAAATGAGCAGGTCAAAAAAAGGTCATCTTCACTCTCTCCACCCTCCACTGGGAGGGGTGACTATGGGAGGGCTATGGGAAATTTCAGGGTGTCTATAGCCCCCCTATGCCTCCCACACCACCACTGCCTCTGCTGGCAGGGTGCATGACATGGCAGGGAGCTGCTCCACAGCTGGGCTGGGATCTTGTGCTGGAACAGCGTGGTCCAGAGCTGGGGCAGAGCCAAGATCTGCAGCCTGCATGCTCCAGGCAGGGTCGTGCAGGCAGTGGATCATGACTGCCTCAGCTCTGGACCACGCTGTCACTGTTGCAAGAGGCTGGGGCAGAGCCGTGATCCACTGCCAGCATGCCGCTGCCCAAGGCATGCAGGCTGCAGATCGCAGCTCTGCTCTAGCTCTGCACCACACTGTCACCGCCACGAGATCCATTGTAACATAGTCAAAACTCTACAAGACAATACATTAGAGTTGTGATTGGGCAAATTATGTTGGGCTGAAGCTCAGACAGTGCCAGGGAATGGAATTTGAAACACCCTCAACCTCCCTAAGCCTTAACGTTGAAAACTTGCTCGTCCAATAAGCTTTTCTTTTTTAAATATTTCCTCTGGCCTTGGACCTATTCCAAGCTGATAACTGAGATCTTGCCTTGGGGCGGGGTGACTGTATGCTTTAGAATTGGCCTTGGGATAGTTATTTGTCTTATCTTTAATGCTAGAGTTTCAGCCTGGGGCTATTAAAGCTAGTAGAAGCAACTTAGCCAGTAACCGGGAGCCTGAATTTCCGCATTTGTCTGCATGTAGAGCCTTTATTCACATTAACATAGGCTTTCAACTTTTACACTTAATTTGCATTGCTTCTGCCTGCATTTACTCTTTGTTAGGGGTTGCTGCTCTTGACGGTAGTCCATGCATTGTAGAGAGCAATCCCCAGCTCCTGTGTCTGTTGTGCCATTGCTAGCAAAGACAGGACAGGTTCTTTGGGTAGATGTGATATCTGCAACCAAAAACCCAGCAATGGCTAGCAAAGAAATTAACAGTAACAAAGTACAGAGGTCTCCCAAAGCAGAGTTCTTTCTGCAGTTCATGCCTCAGGCCTACTCAGCCCACACCCTAACTCCTCTGTGGCTCTGTGACATAAAGTCATTTGTTGACCAACTCCCTCTCCCTTGGGCATTTTCTGGGCAAGCTCTAGGCTTGGCTTCCTTGTCTCCTTGCAGGCATTCCTTGAAAAGGTGGGGTGACTCTTCTCTGATAAAGAGCATGTTTACTCAAGTGTAGTCCGGTCTTTGAAGCCAAATTCTGAAGTTGGTATTTGTGTGAACCCCATTGGATTGTTTCTCAAGGTAACAAGAAAATTGGAGAGATCCAGGTGTGGCAGGTCACACAGCTCCCATCCCCTTCCTGTATGGGGATTTTCCCTTTTAGGATGGCAATTAATGCATTTCGCGAACAAACCCATTGTGCCAGTAGGTATGACATACAAGGTGGCTAAGAGGGAATGCCCTGGTTGGCTGACCCTGATCATAAAACAGGTTACACACAGTGTCAAAGGCATCCTAGCCAAGATTCAGGAGAAGGTGTATGGTCTGTACAGGCAATTAGAACATGCAGCTCTTTAGCCATCTGTGCTGGAATACCATTTCTACCTGGTCTGGATTGATTAACTTGTCCTGTGATCTTGCATCATTTCCTCATTTCAGCTAACCAGGCTCATGGAAACAGCATCTGCTTCCAAAGAACCGATCACTCCTCCAAATCCCATGCATTTACAGCCATTTCTTATATAGTCATTTTCTCTATAATCAATACTCCCTCAGGTATGTATAGCTGTTTCACAGATGAATGTGATCTGTAGCTGCTCAGAGTTCATTGTGCAGGCTGGGAACGGAAAGTCTGTAGGTCCTGGAAATAGTGAGGCATGAAATGAAGTTAGCAAAACACATGAATATTTCACAAACTTTCCCTCCTCCCCCTCCTTTGCTAGATGTCATTGGGGATTAACAATACTGTCACATCAAATTCAAGCAATCTGCTGCTAAGCATGACAGCTTTAATAACCCCAAGTGATGGCCTGTTATATCACATGATGATTTGTAATCAATAAATCATGTGTGAGATGTGGCTGGGGGCCAACTGATGAGTCAAGTGCAGCCTCTGTAAGAACATTTTTGAGCTTGGTGGAGGAGTCTTTCCACCTTCTTAGTGCCAATTCAAGAGTTGTTCTTGGCTCTCAGCAATATCAAGAAAAAATGAACTCCATTTATTTCATCCAGTCAAAGGACATGGAATGAAGGAATTAGCTGAAACTTCTCTTCCCAAATGGCACTTGCTGCCATCTATGGTTTTGTTAAGAAAGCTTGGAGCTTCAGCAAGTTGCAAACAAATTTCCTTCTGGTAAGAAATTCAATGTGTGGCAGGCACTTTCACTGGGGTCAGAGCTCACAATCCGATCAAGGGCTTCAGGATATTTGTTTTTTTCCTGATAGACTCTGCTCCCATAGTCACGTGAATATGTGGAAATCTTTGCTTTTAGATTAAAAAAAAAAAAGAAAGAAAAGAAAAAAGTGTGTGTGTGTGTGTGTGGGAGGGGGGGCGCTTCTTAAGCCCTCAGCTGCAGACAGGATCTGGAGAATTTGAACCCTAAAGATTCAAACACCAGAACATTAAGCAAGACACTTTATTGTTATTATTGTTAAACCAGTCTCATAAATTACCTATTGGTAAGAATTTAGTGTTAATTTGTAACTGTTGGATTTGGGTTGTTGGCAGTCCTCCAGTTGGTCACTGGTTGAACCAGTCCACAGTAACCAGAAACCCCATCCTGATTTGGTGACCCATGCACAGACAGGGGAATGTTCCCTGATTTTTTAGAAATGCTGAGCATGTTCAGCTCCTCTGACATCAGCTAAAGCTAGAGGTGTTTCTTAGACTGGGGCAGTTTAAATCATTGGCTTAAACTTAAATGCCGACCGATGTCTTTTTTTTTTTTTTTTTTTAATTGTTTTAAAAACATTTTGAGGGCTTCCAACAAAACTTCGTGCTTTTGCAACTTTTGATTATTAGGGAAAAAAACAAAAATCTTCGAACCTACAAACATTTAAGTACCCACATTATTTTACTCACGTGACTAGCCCTTCTGACTTCACTAAGACTGCTTGTGCTAAAAATGAAGCATGTGACAGAAGTGTTTTTTTTTTTAAAACTGTGTTTTTATTAAAATAGTTTCCCAAGTAGGAAATCTTTGTCACTTCAAGTTGGCTTCAGTGTTAGTAATGAAAAGTGATTCTGACCTTCATAGATGAGCAAAGTTATTGTGAGCTGTTATTTTACATAGGCCAGTATTTAAAAAAGCAGAAGCCTGAAGTCCTAAGTCTCTGTATTCAGGCACCTCTGGGTGAGATTTTTCAACAGTACCCAGGATTTAGAAGCACAGGTGCCACCAACTCTCAGTTGCAAATCCTGGTGGAAGAGTACAGCCTAGTCAAAACATTTCAACTTTCTTAATTTGTGGAAGATCCATAAGAAGTGGTGCTGCATGAGCTGTTTGCTTTGCCTTTTTATTGTTTTGAGGTTGTGTTTCCCAGTAAGGATGTTAATGAGCTCATGACTTGAGTTTTTTGTTTGTTTGGGGGTTTTTGTTTGTTTGTTTTTGTTTTTTTTTACAAACATGCAAGCATTTCATGTGTGAAACTTAATATTAAAAAATTTCCAAAATCTGAAATTCTATTAAAAGTCCATTGAAACGAATCACAAAAGTACAAAACATCCACTTCAGTAGTTTGATTATTAAATGAGAGAAAGTAAAGAGTTAGCAACATAGAAACAGAAAATTCTGATTTTTTTTTTTTCAATGATGATTGATTCTTTTTTTTCATTAAAATTTTTGTAGCGCTCTTATGGGGTTCCCCCCCCCCATGCAGATGTTTAACACCATTAAAAATGAGGTATGTGGTCCCCACCCTAAAAATACTTCAATTGTAATGTCTCCCCCCCCCCCCCCCCCCC
>NW_005842725.1:699789-707722 GCF_000455745.1 Alligator sinensis | reverse complement strand
AATACTTCAATTGGAATGTCTCCCCCGCCCCCCCCCCCAGAAAGTTACTCCACAGAAACCAGGCACAAGGATATGATGAGGACGACCAGCTGTGCTGGAATTTCCACAAACAGGAGCTTTTGCAGACTCTTTACCTTCTTTCCCAGATCAAACTGCCCTAAGTAGCAGCTGCCTTTAATGAGTTTTGTTTTTTTAAATGAAAAGAATTAAAAAATAGACTACAGGCAGTCCTCAGAGTTAGGACACAATTGGTTCCTGAAAACCATGTCTTACGTCGAAACGTTGCAACCCGGAACCAATTTTCCCATAGGAAACAATGTTATAAATGGGCCAAGGCCCAATACCCTATTTTCACCAAAAATAACCTGGAATTTTGTACTCAATCAATTATAGATGAGCAATATAGCTACATTAATGTATTTATATTGTAAATAGCAATCACATTGATTTGGAAGGACTTCTTTGAGGAGATTTTGCTGGAAGTTTTGAAGGGTTTTTGGCGGCAGTCTTCTCAGGATTCTTGGTTGCAGATTTTTCTGGAGTCTTGTCTGCTTTCTTAAAGAAAGTGCCCAAGGAAGCCTGGACAAATGTTCTCCAGAGAGATGGGTGACACAGCAAACTTGTTCGCTGGTGTGGTTTGATGTCAGATCAAGTGTTGTAAAGTCGAAGCTGACATCAGAAAGTTGAAACAGGGTGTCAATTTATAAATGTTGTAAGTGCGAAATGTTGTA
Organism: Alligator sinensis; assembly: GCF_000455745.1. Classification (NCBI taxonomy): domain Eukaryota; kingdom Metazoa; phylum Chordata; order Crocodylia; family Alligatoridae; genus Alligator; species Alligator sinensis. The sequence continues at coordinate 706,991 of NW_005842725.1, read as the reverse complement.
ACTTGAAAAGTTGTAAGTTGAGGACTAGGAATAATGGGTGTAAACTAGTTGACAGTAGATTTAGGTTGGATATTAGGAAGAAATGTTTCACAGTAAGGGTGGCCAGGATCTGGAATGGGCTTCCAAGAGAGGTGGTGCTCTCACCTAGCTTGGAGGTCTTCAAGAAGAGGCTAGATAGTCACCTGGCTGGGGTCATCCAACCTCGGTCCTCTTTCCTGCCAGGGGCAGGGAGTCGGACATGCTGATCCATTGTGGTCCCTTCCAACTCTACAATCTATTAATCTATGAGGACTGCCTGTATTTCAGTGACTTTCATGCCGTGTCAGTAGTAGTGGATGTTTATGTACTAATATAATGTAAGCGTTATGGAGAAAAGAAGACCTATGAAGTAAAATAATATTTTAAATGAAATTTTGAAGTTCTCACCAATTTGTCAAAATCTTGACGCACGTTTTCTGAAACCAAAATGTTGGGAAACTTCTGTGAAAAACTTCAAAACTCTTTGGGGCTTTTTCAGTCCAGAAGGAAGACAAATTTAACAGAAGTTAAAAGTTTATCAGAAGGCAGTTCCAAGTCCTGAGCGCATGCAGGGTTCAGTGTCAGGGCTGTGGGGTCCCCATCACACCTCCAGGCATGCCGGAGGTGCTGAGGTTGCTGTGGAGCCCATGCTGCACAGTGTGGATTTAGCAGCACTGATGTGTGGGGAAGGACAAGGCCATGAGAGTAATGGCACTGGCACAGGATACTTGCAGGGTCCCTGCCTGCCTGAGGGGGAGGACTAGGCATGTGTGGAACAAGGACAGGAGGAGACTGACTACTGCCTTTCCTTCTGTAGTCCCTATGCACCTTGCTTGAGCACAGTCTGCCTCTGACTCTCAGTCCTAGTTGTGAATAAGTTTCTGCCTTCCTAGTTGAAACCTTTTGGGATGAAGGAGGTGTTATGTGAAATATTGGTCTCCTCTCCTATGGGGTGGCTGGGGCCTGAAGCCTACCTTAGTTCTGGGCCCTCAGGAAATCTTCCCAAATTAGCTGAAAAGGTGCCATCCTCCCAGGGAAGATGCCCTCATCAAACTGCACCCTCCTCTGCCACAGCAGGGACTGGTGGGAGCACAGCCTGAAGGCCAATGGGGTTCCCACCCCTTGCCATGAAAGGGTGGGAGTGGAGAGCTTGAGGGTGTTTCTCCCATTTAGTGGATGTAGCTGCGGGCCCAGCCAGACCTGTTCCACCAAGGCTGTCCTGGTGAGGAGCAGGGCTGCAGTCGTGCACAGGCACTGTTGAACAGCAGCGCGCTCCAGCTTCGTGCCATGTATTAGGCTTTTCCGGTCAGTAGGATTGTTTTCCAGGCCAGTGATTAGACCTGATTAAAAAAAGAAATGAGCAAAAACAGCTAGAGGTATGGCAAGGGTTTTATCTTCCTAAGACCTATTCGTGACCAAGAGTAATGGTCACAAACTCCTGGAAGACCACTTCAGGCTCAATATTAGGAAAAACTACTTCACAACTAGGGTGTCCAGACTGTGGAATAAGCTCCCTCCAGCAATGGTGTGATCACCTACCCTGGCAATCTTCAAGAGGAGACTAGACAGTCACTTTGCTGGGGTCACCTGACCTCAGTTGTCTTTCCTGCTTGGTGCACGGGGCTGGACCGGATGATCTTCCAAGGTCCCTTCCGGCCTTACAATCTATGAATCAATTAATCTACACCTAGACTTGCTGGGAGTCCCCTTGTACACAACCAGAGACTTCTGCTCTCATACTGCCTTTCAGTAGTGCTGCTTCAGAAAAGACCTCAGTGATTGACACACCCCTGCTGGATTAAAGGCCCTTTGAGCAGGCAGAGAGCATCTGACTTTTATTCCTACAAATTGCCGTACCACAAGCCTAGTCTGGATCCCCATCACCAGTGTGAGGAGGGCAGTAAATCACATAATCCCATGCTTTGTCTCTGGTTAAGGGAGTGTGTCTTCCTGCCCGGCCTTCCTGGGGATGGGGAATAGAGGTGGAGTGCACCATTGGTTAGAGTTGAACCTTGGCCTGGCATAGTACAAAGTGTCCCTTTCAGGCACCGGAGTGTGTGGCTGGTGCTGAGCTGTGAGGCATGAGCAGGCATATTACCTGCATGCAGCAGGGATTGCAGAGAGACTGGTTCTCCTTGGCATATGTGCCTGGGAAGGTTGTCCCCAGGGCACTGCTCCTGGGATCTCTCTCTCCATGTAAAGGCATCTGGCATTTTAGCCAGGAGCTGCTGGGGAGTTTCAGTATTTCACTTGAAATGCAGCCAATAAACAGGGAGCTGCTTCCCTTCTTGTTCTGAGGGAAGAAACAAATAAAAGGGCTGGGAACAATAATGGGAAAAGCCACACTTCCCCAGCTGCCTGCTGCAGAGCAGCTGAGCTCGGAGCCTGTGGCTGGTTTATTTACCAAGCCTCTGCTCTGAAATGATTTATCTCCCTCCTGTTCTGTCTGTGACAAGTGATATGGAGACTCTGGCAGTGAATTATCGCTCTGACAGAGGCAGGGCTGTATTTAGTTGTCAGCCAGGAGTGTTATAGACACTTGTTCCCATAATTTTCTTTACTACTTTCATGATCACAGCCATAATGTTATAGCCCCATAGTGCCTCTTGGCAAACTGCTCAGCCCAGGAGCTGCCACAGAGCAGTTGTTTCCTAATGATACTATTAGCAGTTCTTGTGATGGATCCACGTTGTTAGTCTAACAGCAGCTCCTCTCAGCTGCACGCTAGTCTCAGATGCTTGCCTGCACAAGTAATTGTAGAGTCTGCCTTAATCTAGTGGCCTTTTCCTCATGCTGGGATTTCTTAAGGTTTTACTTCCTTGTAACGGAGCTATCTATTCTTAGGGAAGGAGTTGTCCATCCAGCAGTGCTAAGCCGTTTCTCCTGGCCATATATATTTAATGAGGGTGAATCTTGCAGCTTTTCCCGAGGGATGCCATAGCTAATTAGAGCAGAGCGGGCTGGAATTGTGTTTAACCTTTAATTCAATGTGCAGTTCAGTTTGTTTAGGTGGAGACAAGTCCATTACATTGTTCAAATTGCCTTGCAAAGATCTTGGAAGCTATTGTCTTCTTGAGAAACTAAGTTATCGCCTAAGAGCAGAGCTTCCTGCCCAGGAGCTACAAGAATTGTCAGGAAGCATTACTTGCGTCTAGGGAAAACAGGTATCTTAAGGCATCTAAAAATATCCAAGCATGTGTGTTAATATTTATGTTGTGTGAAACATTAAGAATTTTGCAGAAAACTCTGAAGCCATTGCACGATATTGTTTATATGGTTATTTAGACCCTAAGAATTGCTTTATGTTGTTTACTGAGCTGTTAGTGGCTCTTTACTCGGCAAGACACTGGGTTCAGTATCTTCTGATCTATTCTGTGTGAAGCTGCTGGCTTCTGTTTGCTTCAAATGCTTTTAATATGTGAAGTGACGACAGACTGGGGAAATACAGGTACAAAGTGCAAGCACAAGTTTGGCTTGCCTTCATTTTTTACTAGAAATTCAGGGCCACCTGCTCTCTTTGAAATAATAGTGGCTATTTCTTCTCCACAGAAAAGTTGTGTGTTTTATGTGGAGATGATAGGGGTCAGCTCGTACATTAAAACTCTGTCAGTCTAAGGCTAGAAGGAACAATTACGGTCAGAGCCTCATCAGTTGTATCTACATATGCGCCTTACTTCTCAGTAGACTAATTTACTGCACAGTAAAGTGTCTACATGTGCATGGAAATGGGGCCAATGTAGACTAATTTACAGCACCATCGGATAGTCTCATCAGACACAGGTATTATCCAATGGTACAGTAAATTACTGTTCTTAAATACATATGTAGATGGTGATATCAGGATTAGTTTACTCGTAAATGTGCTCATCCAGTCTAAAATCCCATAAATCACAAGCTGTTTCTTTTCACACTGTCATCCCTCTGAGGAACCCAATAGTTTGCTTTAGCTAGTCAGTCCCTGAGATTTGGATTGACTGGCTTTGCTGAGGTGGGAATTGCCACATCTCATCAGCCCAGGGGTCATACATACGGTTAGCCCTCGTGATGCAGCAGAGCTCTGGCTCTTGGCCATATGGTACTGACAAGCTAGGAAGGGGTTTTTCTAGCATTTCTATGCTAGTGAATACACCAAAAACCAAGTGGACTGAAGCTGAACAAGCCCTTCTCCCTGGGATGGCAACAAATGCTCCCCCTTCCCCTTAAAGAAAAACACTCACTGGGCATGTCTACATATCACCCTACAGCGACATAGCAATCACACAGGTCTACGCGTGATCTCTAGCTACATCGCTGTAACAGCACACTCCCTGCTGTTACAGAGATGTAGTGGGGAAATTTAAGTGCGTGCCACCCATATTGCACAGTAGAGGCAGTTACTGCACCGTGTTTTAGTACTTCCAAAAGGCGCAGTAACATCACTGTATGTCCCTGTGCTGTTAGTCTAGAAATGACTGCTGCATGGATGGGACCAAGTGGTGCAGCTCAAAAGGAAGGGGAGGGGTATTACCTCATTTCAGCTGCATGAGCAAAGCCCTGTTTGACTTGCATTGCTCCAGTAAAAGCTATCATCCCACAATGTGCTGAAGTGAAGTCTCCTCAGTTCTTCGTCCCTTTGTGTAGGGAACGACCCCCACCCCCCATCTTCCAGGACAGCTGCTCAGCTCCCTGTTGGTCTTTCCCAGGCAATAAGAGAAGGCCCTTCCCCAACTCCCACCTGGATTTTGCATCTTTTCCATGAGGAGAATCGCTGACCAAGCCTGGGCTTCAGCAGAAATGATGCACACTGAAACCCCACCTATTATTACCGAGAACGGAGCGTTCCCACTGGTGAGAACTTGGAGCCCTGTGTGGCCAAGAGTCCTATGTTCCAGCAGCTTGCAGGACAGCTTGGCCTGCACAGGAGAACACACCTTGGATTGCTCACTGGCACACTGCACGGTCACCAGACTGCTGTTTGGTGTTTCCAGCATTTTGGTGAAAGTGGCCCCATCTCTAGGGATGTTGGCAGTGAGCGTGGCACTTGTCACTGTTATCTGTCCTGGTACCTTGGGCAGAGCCCTGCCATCACTATGTGCAGAAAGAAACCTCAGCATGGGCATCCCCTCAGTGCTGTCTTTTATAAAAAATGAGGTTTGACTGTGTTCACCCTCCTTGGCACAAGTCTAGATATTTCCCTTTGCTCGAGTAGGCTGTCCAAAGCCCTGGCAGCCAGTGGTAGGGATGGCCCTTGTGCTGGCTGTTGGTAGGGCTGACACTGTCCCTCCTGCCTACATAAGTTTCACTTTGGGTTACTCCATGGGACTCCAGCTGTGGCTTTTTGCAGTTGATCCTTGTCTGCACAGGAAAACATGGCTGGTTTACCATGTCTAGACTGAGTAACTCCTGTATGGACATGCTTATTCCAGTACAAGAGGCTTTTTCTGGGTTAGTTTAAGTCCCTTCTCATGTAATATACACAGAAGAAAGGCTCTTTTATACTGGGATAAGAGTGTCCGCACAAGTATTTGATTGCTGCAATTATAGGCTATGATCAAAGATGTGAATTTAAACAAGGTCTTCCCATGTACACAAGGCCTGAGTGCTCTCATCTGTGACCTGGGCTCAGCTTGCGCTGGCCTTTAGCTCTACCGTGCCACCCCTAGAGACCAGCATCATAGGACTAAGCATTGTGTGAATAAAACAAAAAGATCATCTCTGGCCTGCAGTATAGGCCCTGCAAGTTGCTGCAGCATCTGACCCCCTTCTCCACCCCCTGCACCATGTGCTAGGGAGTCTCTAGCCTTGCGAAGGCAATTCTGAGAGCTGAGGTACTGGTATGTCTGGGGAGCACTGTGAGCAAAAGGAGGTTCTGCTCCTGAGGGCACAGAGACCGGCATGAGCAGTTAATGAGCCAGGAGTCTGTGCTAATGCATAGATAACACTGTCACAGGAAGGGTCGATTCCCTGGTCTCAGAACATGATTGGAACGTATGAAATAATGGAGCTATTAATTTATGGCTCAGTGCTGTGGCCTGTGCTACTGGAGCTACCACATGATTGATCTTTTAATGGGGGCAGGTAATCAATTCCCCTGTTCGAAATCTTTATTTAGATGGGACTGGACTTTGGGAAAGCACTTGAAGCCCAAGGCTTGGATCAGAGAGCTCAGCCTGTGGCTATAAAAACCAGCTTCTCTAGCGCAAGATGTGGTAGGGTCAGCTTATTTAATTTTGCTTTGGAGTGGGATGGAGACACATGACTGAATGTTGCCGAGAGATGCCTGGGGTGCTCAGCTAAAGGCCAGCCCCAGAGAGGAAGGCAAATATGCAGTATATACAAAGTGTCCCTTTGGATGCAAGTGTAAGTCTCCAATGTGTTTGATCTTCAATGGTCCGTGCCCGCCTCCTAAGCAGTGCTTCTGCTTCAACTCCCAATGAAGCGAGTTTTTTTTCCTCTGGCTGCAGCTCCCCACCTTTCCTCTTCCACACAGTACTGCTGACCTGTCTATAGTAGATTACTTCTAATTGATTCTTTTTTAGCAGCGTTGGAAAATAATCTCTTGTAGTAACTCCAGCAATGAAAGTGGCTTACCCCACTGGCTATGAGGCAAGGGCATTAAGCTTAAAATGCTACTCCTAGATTCAGTTTTATTGCTTGTCTTGTTAGGCATCAGTGTGGCCCATGTTTGCTGTAGTTGTGAACATCACAGTGACAGACAGCTTTTTGCTTTGGGCATTCTCCAAGGAAACCAGTGTAGATCTGTCTATTTACAGGTGTTAACATGCCATTTAAATCAAGAGGAGGGGGGACACCATGCCACCAGCGAATTCTCACAGCTTGCACAGGCTAGTGATTTATTAATTACGGTCATCTGTCAGAGTTAACTTAAAGATGCAGATGGGATGGGAAGGGAGGCTGAGAGCACTGGGCTCAGATTCGGGGATGGTTGAGCTAGAAATTGAACCATTTCTAGCTCTGCTCTGAATTGCCTGGGATAACTTGTTCAAGTCATCTGTAGTCTCCATGTGTGTCAACAGCCCACCTCTGAAATGGGAACAGTTCATTTCCTCACATGCTTTCCTTTTAGGTTGCAAACTCTTCGGGGCAATGGTTACAGTGCCCATCGCACTGGAGCCTGTGGGTGCTACCATAACAGGTGTAATAAATAATTAAATGATTTTTTGTGGGGGGTTTTTTTTTAAAGG
>NW_005842725.1:681661-699779 GCF_000455745.1 Alligator sinensis | reverse complement strand
GCTGGAAAGTGTGGCTTGGAAGCCTTTAAGTAGGTGTGACAAAGTCTACACCGCAAGTCTGCTTCTCACCTTCTGTGCAGCACTGCCATTTCACCCCATGAATCCAGTGCGAGACAGAGACCAGAGGTTGTTTTGAATGGGGATTGGATGAAGCCAGCTTTAGAAAGTTCCTAATATTCCCCTGTGCTGCAGTCAGAATATTGGAAGACGCAGCAAATTACAGAATATCTATTTGTTACTTGTCTTCCTACTGGTTTTACTGCAGGTGGCATTGGGACACTCTCTGTATTGCAGTTAGCTGCCTCCTTTATAGGAAGTATTTCATATTCTAGTTGCCTCAAAGTGTTACCATTCAGCCTGTTCTCCTGCTCTTGTCCTCTGGTGCCACACACTTCAGTGGGGTCAAGGGATCTGCTGTGAGCTGGACATAGACATAGTCAGCACGGGCAGCTTGCTGTTCTCTGATTACACTTCTCACATTGTCACTCACAGACCTTAATCCCCACCTCGTGTGTGGTAAGGAGTTGGGTCCCCTTATAACCAGTTCATGCCCTCAAAGGTTACAGTGGTCATTATTAGCATGCTTAAGCAGAGAAAACAGTGCATATGGTTTTGAGTTGGCTCTTCTGACACCCCCTCTTACGGGCCACTGCCATCAAAGCTGTATTGACCTGGGGTGAAAACTCCTGCCCTTGTTGGAAACTGGGTCCTCTGTTTGAGTAGGAGAAACTGCAGCAGGACATAGCTAGTTTGAGCAAGCTGTCTAAAGCGTATGGTTTGTTTTTTTTATGCCAGTGGGCGGAAGAGGCCAGGGCTTAGGCAGAACAAGCAGCAATTTACTTTGTTGAAACCTGTGGGATGCCAATAGGAGGGGGCGAGCCAGTTAAACACATCTAGATGCTTTATCAAATTGGGTGTAACTGCAGCTTCCTGTTGTTGTCGTGGCCATTTCCAGGGCTTTGTTTTTCAGTGGAGCCCATGGAAATGGCTGGGCCTGATGTCAGAGAGCTGTTCCTGTGTGGAGGAAAACGTCTTGTTCCCATTGTCTTGCGTCCGTTCACAGAAATGCTTAACCTCGAGAGCCAGGAAACTCTCCCCCTTCCCACCATCTGAAGACAGATGGTACTTCCTCCCGCTCCCCCTGCATTTCTCCAGAGTGCAAAAATATCACCAAGACGCCTTGTGCTTTTGTGGCAAGTAAGGAAGCCATCTTGGTTCTTGTATCTCCATGTCCTCTTGCTGCGGTCACTGTCAGGTCCATCCAGGAGGCAGATCTTGGTTTTGCTAACTGTGTGCAGCGAGATTTTAAATGCAAAGAAAAATGAGCATCAAGCTAAGTGGCTCCAAATATGTGTGTTCTCTCACTGACAGCCTTGACCAAGAAGGATTCGCTGGCATCCCAAACCAAAGCCTAGTGCGGTGTTTAAACCAAATATATGCCCAGGCTTGAGGGCCCCAGTGCAGCAGGTTCCTGAATGCATGTCTCAGTACTTTAATGAGTTGAGGCTTGGAGGTGATTGGTGAATGAGAAGGGCTCCGGAGCTTGGGAAGCCCAGTGACAATACTTCTCTGAGCAGTGCTGAAAGGGAAAAGATGAGAAGAGAGAATGACTTTTGGAAACATCACTGAGGGCAGGCAGGTGATAGGGGTTTGCAAAGGCATTGGTGGTCTTTGGCCCACTGCAGTGTATGCTGGTTGGGCAGCCAGATTCTGTTCAGTCTCCCTTGTTTCCATACAAACAGCCCAGACCACATGCCATAGATGAAGGCTTAATTGGGTGAAACAGACATTGCTCCTTGTCCCAGGGCCTGGGGCGACACTCAGGGTGTGCCTGTAAATAGAGAAACCCAGGTTTCCAAGGAGGACAATTAGAAAGCCTAAATGCAGCTCCTGAACATGCCAGCAGAAGTGGTCAAGAGTTACCCAAGTGTCTTAAATATCGGTTGAGTGATATAAAGAGGTTGAGCAGTAAACGTCCTCTGGGCCCCTAAGGTGCTCAAGTCCTTTCTTGAGCCAATTTTAAGGTATTAGATGTCATTTGCCGAAGCATGTCAGAGCCCAGGCAGCAGTACTGAACTGAGCAACCCTGTGGCTTATCTATGAGCTGGGGGACTATAGAAAGTACTTGAGGGCACAGACACCCTCTCACACTTCTGAAAATACCTTTTGGCACTTCCAAGTCTCCCAAACTCCCCCACTTTTATGCAGTTATCTGGGATTCGTCCAGAGGGACCAGAATAGGATTGGGGAAATCCAAGCAGCTAACTGCAATACAGAGTGTCCCAATGCCACTTTCAGTAAAACCAGTAGGAAGACAAGTAACAAATAGATATTCTGTAATTTGCTGCATCCTCCAATATTCTGACTGCAGCAGAGGGGAATATTAGGAACTTTCTAAAGCTGGTTTCATCGAATCCCCATTCGAAACAACCTCTGGTCTCTGTCTCGCACTGGATTCACGGGGTGAAATGGCAGTGCTGCACAGAGGGTGAGAAGCAGACTTGCGGTGTAGTCTTTGTTACACCTACTCAAAGGCTTCCAAGCCACACTTTCTAGACCCCTTTCTCTACATTTTATATCTTTCCCAGGTTTTCCTCACTTGCAGAGGGATTCCAAGTCATGGCATGCCTCTACAAAAGGAGGAACACCAGGCAGGCTCTGGGGCTTCAGGAACCTGATCCTGTGCACCCTAGGAACTCCGAGGCCATGCAGGGTTGGACCAAGGGAGCACCTGCCTGATGATCCTGAAACAAACATCTGCCACAGAATAGTGCTAGTTTTGCCATGGCCCAAATTTGAGCATTTGTGACATGACAAAGGGCATGGATGTCTGCTTGCTTTTAATTTGTGCCTCCATAAAAACATTTATGACGGCACACAGGCAACACATCTTTGCAGGCATAGGCACTCTCATGTTACCAGAAGGCTCCATTCGAAGGCTGTCCCCTGCCTAGAGTCCTTATAGGTGTTTCTGCATTGCAGCACTGGGCAGTGATGTAGTCAAGCTCTATGTGAGCTGGCCAGGTGCTGGAAGCAGTCTAGCTGCTCCCACAGGTGCAGTCTAATTGTGGGAGCACACAGCTTCATGCAGGCTAAAGTACCCAAAATCTCAGGACACATTTACAGGTGGCTGGAAATCTCTGCCATGTGCAATGCAGATTGCACTTCTGCAGGTTCTTCTGTAGCCAGGACTGACTGTATCAGATGAAAGTGCCCACAAGACACGGAAGATCCAGCCACAAGGACACCTCTTCCCCAGTTCAGGCAGCTGCTGGTGGTTTTGTGACTTGAGGCCTGGGGCTTTTATATCCCTCAACTCTCCTCTGGTTACTCTGGGTATTCTCCTCTAGATATATTTCCGAATTCTAGTAAGGCCTCTCTTTTCCAGTTTCTAGTGGCAGTGAGTTCCAACACTTTGCTGTACAACATCAGTGGCAGATCCAGGATTGTGGTGATGGGTATACAGTCACACCCCCTTCGCCGATGTGGTGCCTGTGCAGTGAAGACAGTTTGTTGCACATGCACCACACTGCTGAAGTTGTGGGGGGGCAGGGGGGAGGCGCACCCTCTTTACCGTAATCCTGGGTCCCAGTGAGCTCACTGAGCTCATTGACATATCAGTACAGCTCCTGCCAGAGCTCCACATACACCCTCAACTCACCAGCTGATGCGGGTGGGGTCTGCCCAGGGTCCCTGCTTTTACACAGTCCAAGAGCCCAGGGAGGGAGTGGTGCTGCTGTTCACCCTTCCCCTGCCCCACTTTACTGAATTCAGCAGCGAGGGGAAATAGGATCACCTCTGACCTACCAGCTTTTCACTCTTTCTCTACGCTCCTACCATATTCTCTTAGTCTTAACCCCATCTTTCCGCCCTCCACACAAGAGTTCTTTATGGGCCCCTCTGAACTGTGATGCTCATACAGTGAGTGGCATACTGGATGGAGGTAGGTCTGACTGTAAAACCTTTAAGTCACTGATGGTGTTACTTTTTTTTATCAAGCGATGTACTCGGTGCTGTACTAAAGGCTGTCCCTTGCCTTGAGGACCCTGTAACAGAAATCTATTGCATCTAGCTGGCAACCCTGCCAGCATGCACGCTGCAGCAAAACAGTTCTGTTTGATTGGAGAGACGCTACTGGAAGGAACCCGCCCTTCCAGCTGTATTACTGCTGGCACAAATGTAAACACAGATTATCACCATTTCTAAAGAAATCCCAAAGGAGCTGGTGCATTAAACTTCATTGGACGATTTGTTTCTGGTCACTAGCTCCTATATCCAGAGCCTCCTGTTAATAAATCACATTTGCAATGCTAACAAACACTTCAGTCAGGCTATTTATAGAATTTGGACTATGAAAATGGCAGTGGGAAAAGTCTGAAGGATGTATGTTAATTCCCCCTCACTTTGTGGGCAAGTCTCCTCTTTCTTTGGCATATTCTGTGGTATTGGAATGTCAGAAAGATGAAAAATAATCTCAGCCAGTCAGATCTCAGTTGATGCATCGCCCTCCAGCTTCTGTGTGCAAATCCGCAAGGTTAAAATCTGGCTCACCACTTTCAAGAGTCATTAGTTTCTCTCTCAAATGTTTCCATTAGAGCTGCTACAATTAAAACATTAAGAGACCAGGAGACAGTTACAGCTAGTTCTGACTATCAATGAAAGTAAAAATACTTATCCAAGTCTTTTCTGCTGAAGGATTTGTCCTTTGATCACAGCCCACGCTGACAAAGTACAAGCTGGCCTGTCAAATGTTTCACTTTCACTCCATTTGGACTTTCTCCTCTTCACTATCATAAAAGGATAAAAATGCACTTCCAGTGTCAGCAACTCTTGACATTTTTAGTTTTGCTTTTCTTAGGCTGTGCCCATGTTGTAGTTTGGTGTGATCACAGCATATGCAGATGTAGCTGAGCTGGCTTTGGTCAAAAACAATGAAAAATGGCAGCACAGACTTCAACATTAGCCTTGTGGTCCCAGGCAGGCTTTTCCATCCCCGACTGAAGTCCTGCCACTATTGGTAGTGCTACTGGTAGTAGTGGTCCTGGTAGCGGTCCTGCCACTATCCAGTGAGCTGGAGAGCAGCTAGCTCTGCTATGCCTGCACATTTCTCTCAGCAAACATAGCTAAGAGTGCAAAAGTGGCAGCTTCTGGAATTGGGTTTAAGGAAGAATCTCAGCTTTCAATTTTGAAAGTTCCTTGTCTTTATAGTTACCAATAAAAGCTTAAATGTAACACAAGTGTCCTCTAAAGACTCAGAAAGCAAAGAAAAAGGTTCCAGGATGAGGTGATCTTTGGGGGACCCAGCCCATGGGTTGACCCCTCAGGGTTGGTACCAGGCCAAGTCCCATGACACCTTTGACTTCTGGAAAACATGAGTTTGTCTTGAAAGGGAATCCAAGAGTTTCCAGCAGGGATGGTTGTGAAGGGAATCTGAACTGGACCTTCAGCAGTATTAGCATAGCTGCAAACAGTTCAGTGACTCTTCATCTCAACCAGGTGATGAACTTAGAAGCTCAATTACTTTATTTGAACCCACCTTTGAAATATTATAGGTATTTGCCTTAGTGTCTGATCTGGTCTTCACTTGCTCCAGATGAGCTGGTGCAAAACCACCTTTTTTTGGTTCTGATGTTTCTAAATGCCTGCCAAAAACTGCTCTGGGCACCTACACACCTTGCTGCTGCTGCTGAGTCTGGTGTCCTACTATAGGATCTGGTGCCCAGAATCAGAGAGAGTCCTGGAAAGCTTCTCTTTGGGGACCTGATTTTAGTTCCCTACTATACCCTGAGCCCTTGTTGGACCCTGGGTGCTTCATTTCTTTGTGCCTCAGTTCCCCGTCTGCAATCCTGGAATAATAGCTCTGTCTCCCTACTCGGGGTTCTATGAGGATAAAGACAGTAAGGATTGTAAGATGCTCAGTTACTATGGTAATGGGGGTCATGTAAGTACCTAAGAGAGATTAGTGACATGCTCACAGCTTCATGATTCCCATGGTTGGTTATTAAACTAGTCTCCTGCAAGCTGGGTTTTGGGTTTATTTTTAAAAGGAGTTGTTTGTGCAGGTCTCCATCCACAGCATTAAGTGTTAGAAACAAGCTGCTTGTAAATCAGAGGGATACAAAATAAAATTGGTTCGCAGCTCTTAAACACAGGCCCCAAGTCCTAGCTTCCTGGATTTTGCTTGCTGGTTTCCAGAAAACAGACTTTTGCTTTTTTTTCTTGTTCTAGTTGATGTGCATTTTCGTGTGTGTGTGTGTGTGTGTACACACATACACGCACTTTGCATGGGACAACTCCAATACAGCTTGTGACAATGGAGGTTTCAGGGATACAGCTGGGACACAGGGAGTCAGTGCTTGACCCTAGAGAGCCACAACCCAAGGGATCAAAAACAGATGGTCCAAACTAGCCATGACTCAGGAGATCAGGTGCAGACCATCAGGAGACCAGGGTCTGTAAAGGACCAAGATGCAGTCAGTCGCCCTGGGTAGAACCACAACTAGCATTACAGTGAAGAGGGTGTGATTCGGGCAACAGCCCCAAGTACCACCTTTGTATGGGGCTACAAAAATAGCCACAGCTGATCGTGCCACTGCCATCAGCACTGTGGCAGCCAATTCTGCCCCAGGCATCGCACAGAGCTGTCCAGATACACCTCTGGCCACAAGCCAGGGGGATCAGGAGCAGAGGGATCCAGACCAGAGTCACTTTCTGGAGGAGCTAGAGCAGGCAGCTGCAGCTGTAAGGAACAGGATGTGGGCCATCACCAAACTAAAGTCACAGGCTAGGAAGTGGCTGGCAGAAGATAGGGGTCTGAACTGAAGTTAGGAACAAGAGGGTTGGGGGTCAAGCTGGCAAGTCTGGAACAAAGTGGTCTGGGCTGGAGTCTGTAACTAGGATCCAACAGGCAGAAACCAGGAAGCAGGACCCAGGGAACTAGGAACAACTAGTCAGGAACCAGAAATAAGGATTTGGAAGCCCAGGGCTAGACAGAGGCACCTGTCCTGTTGACTAGTCTTCTGGGTACTGAAAGAGTGGAGGGAACCATGCAAATTCTGGTAACTGAGGCCAGCTGGAAGTAGGCTGCTGGCAGCCTGGCCTCCTCAGGTAACTGGGGCCACCTGGGGGCAATTTAGCCTATCTGCTGCCCTGACTTCTAACAGGAGGCCCCAAAGACACTTGTGTAGTCTGTCCCACACTGTGAGAGCCTTAGGTTAAAAATGCCATTGCATTGTAAAGTACCAGTTCTATGTCATGATGTATTGCAGATGTACATGCCATGCCCCTCATTTCACTGCTGGTACCTCAGAGAACTTGGGGTTTTGGTCTATATCAATGGGATCTTGGGTTTGGTGCTACCCTTTGTTCATAGCAGGAATAGGCATTGGGCCCTAGCATGCTGATTCTCTCTTTCTTTTCAGGTCTCTCATCAGCACTGCTGGAAATGCATGTAGGAAACGTCTCTGTCTCTTCAGTTCGAGGGCAGCAGGTGGTGCTGCCAGTCTGGTATAAGAGCAGCTCTCAGAAGAAACCCTATATCTTATGGGTCTTCGAAAGACCTGGAGCCAGTCGATTGCAGGTAAATGTCTTGCATGCAAAGAAGAAAGTGGGAACCTAGCAAAAGAGAGCCTAGGGGGAGTTCCAGCTAGAGAAATGCTTAAGTGATACAATAGGCTGTGAGTGGGTGCTGGTAACTAGCGGCAGACCTTTTAAAAGAGCCTGAGCTATCACTTCCACCACATGGCTCCTTTGTCCTCCTGTGGGGTTTTGGAGAGAGCGACTAGCTGAGGGAACAGCTGACTGCAGCTCATACCTCTCCAGCTTTGGGCAGCCTGAGGGTAGTCACAAGGGCAAATGTGATGCAGCAAATGAGTCTTCTGTGGGCACCCTTGGATGTTGTCAGGGTAAAACTCACTGAAAATGCAGCTGAATATCTTCTCCAGTGCATACAAGATCATAGGGAAGGTGGGCATTGGCCTGGACGGTTTCTGACACATGTCAGTAGACATGCCTACTGCAGAGACCTGCCTTCTCATCCTGGCTCTCTCACTTCAGATTAGTCATTCAGCCTCTTAGCCTCTCCATAGTGTTGAGTTGCTGCCTTATCTCTCAAGGTACCCACTAAAATGTTTGAGTGCCATTAAAGGCTAGTGAGCAGTAAAGGTTGGATTAAAACTAGGGGTCTCCTGCCTCCTTGCCCTGGACTTAATTCTGTGACTATGCAGTGCAAGGTCTGGAGGTGCCATCTTCTACCAGTTGGAAACCTTTTCAGAATTTTCAGGCTAAAATAAGGACATCTTCTCATGACTCGGAGAGGACATTAGGACAGTCTATAAAAACAACAAGACTTAAACCACCTGTCCATAAGGTGTGAAAAAAAAAATGGGTCCCTCCATTAAAAAAAAAAATCTAAGCAACTGGGAGCTTGTTTGAAGATTTCTAACCAGAAATAAGATATAGGCACAGTGTTGAAGGACAGGCAGAGCAGCTCCTCCTAGTATCTGAGTGGGAGCTCCGTATTCTGCACAAAGCATTGTCTCAGGGCTTTGTAACCCACAGGAGCCTCTGTAGGTTCCTTGTCCCCCACCCTAGCCATGTGCTGCTGCTGTTGCATCCCATCACTTGCCTGTAACACTGTTGGGTCACAAGTAAGCAGACAGTAGTCCTTCTTTGGGGGTCTGGGATGGAGGGCTGGAGGGAAGTACAGCTGGGGGGTGGGCTAGGAGGCAGCATGATGCAGGGTATGGTTGGGTGTGAAAGGGTGTGGGGATGATTAGGGGGACCTGGTCCCTGAAGTTAGGGAAGCATGATGTAAAAACCATTGCTGCAGTCAAGCAGAGTTGCTAATCCAGGACTTTTTAATAACCCTCATAATCTGCAAATTTTTGACTGACAATCTAACTTTTTTACTATGGTTGATGTTAAACCCCCTAAATTTGAATCTGACCTTTGCCCAGGGCCTGGCTTAAGTGTTACATTTTCATTATGTAAAACATGTCACAAAAATGTGGTTGTCAGTAAAACATTTGCAGATTGTCAGTAAGAAAATTGCCTTGGGTTGGCATCCCTTCCCTCAGGAGTTCTAAAAACAGAGTCCATCACTCTCCAAAATGCCTTGTGTTCATTGTAACACGTGTGTGTCTCCATCCAGTGGCTAAACCACCTTAGTAGGAGTCCAGGAAGACTAAATCCCTCCTCCCAGATAGAAGGGGAGGGGAACTGTGGAGATTTGCAACTGCTGGAAGCTCAGTGTTGCAAAAATGAATGTAGACAGAGCCAGACTGTTATTAGATGAGCTCATATATCTATCTACTCATTTTCAGTTAGCGTATAAGGATACCCCCCATACCCAGTGAACCTTTATCAGGTTTTTTCAGTAGGGCATGATATATTAAACAAGCTAACCAGACTACTGACAATGGCAGTGGCTTATTATATTATGAGGAAGAGCCAGAGGGCAGATTCTCCCAGTCTGGAGAGGGCAGGAGGCAGATTCTCCCAGTCTAGACAGGGCAGGAGGGGACTTGCCAGGCCAGGGAGAAGAGGAGGAGGAGGAGGAGTGGAGAGTTCCAGTGAGGGAGAGAGACAGCTGGAATAGGCAAAAGAGTGCGCTAGGGTGGAAGATCACAGGGGTCAGTGATGCTTCCTCCCAATGCTGTAAAATGCCTTGGTTTTGTTCTAAAAACCTCATTTCATGGGTGAGTCTCCTTTCAAAGCACTTCCCTCCACATGTCACTTGTAGCTGACTTGAGGGAAAGTGGACCCTGGGCACTAGACTCCATTGGTATATCTTGCAGACACAGCATGGTTGCAGCTTGGGTGCTGACAGCTGTGAAACCTCAGCCGCATGGGCCTCAACACAGTTTGTACGAGCCAGCTCAGGCCCTGGTGACGCATACCACCACAGCTTCACTGCTATCAGTCTTCCAGCCAACAAGGTTAAAGCTAGCATGGGTACATCTATGTAGGTGTCTATGTTGCAGTCACTGACTGGAGATAATACTAGAGGTTCCTGTGAACAGTCACTGAACTGCACACCTCCTACCCACACAGCCCTCCCCTGATTTATATTATCAAGTTTATTCTACTGCAGTTCTTCAGCAATGTGAATCTGAGGATTCGTGCTGGACATTCACAAGCTGAAGTTAAGCTAAGCCACGCACAGACAGCTTTTATGAAAGCTCCCCCAGCTCTTGATGGCTTGATTTTCATGGGTCTGCAGTTCTTTTAACATTGTTCTCTGTTCATTAAGAAAAGATTTCTGACTAGGGGCATGGGAAGGACTGTGTCTGCACGTGGTAAGGAGGCAAATGGCAATTATGTCAACAAAAGTGCAAGCTCTGACCCCTTTCACTCAGAGCTTGGAAACAGCTGATATTGTTCCATATACCCAACTTCAGAAATGTCCCAGATGTAATGAGTGCTGAGACTGCAGAGAATCTGGGACAATAGTTTGGAGAGAGGAGAACAACCCCATTCACCTCAGGAAAGAGTAACTCCCCTGCTGGATGTGAACTGAAATGTTTTCCATGTCTCCATTCTAATGTAGATGTGCATTTTTGAGCCTGCAGTAGTAACTCCTTTCCTCTGAAGGCTGCAAGTAATTGTACTCTCTTCTCCCCTTTCAGATATTGACATATATTAATGGAATTATAAAAGTGGAAGATACATCCCTGAAGCATCGGATTGGTTTTGTGCACCCCGTGCCACACTTTAATGTTTCCATTTTTATCAACAATACCCAGGAGGTAGATTCTGGCCAGTACGTGTGCACAGTCAATGTGGAGGATGATAGCGCCATCGATGGGAAAAATATTGGACTCATCAACCTTACAGTTTTGGGTAAATCTATTCTTGATCCACTCTAGCATGAAGCCCAGTGCCCTGCTCATGCTGATGAGGGGGGAACTTTCTTCCCTACCTAATATGCGAGAAGAGTAGAGCATACCTTTTCTGAACTTGGCTTTCTCTCCAGGGATCAGCCCCTCCCCATTGCCCTTCCCTCTACACTGAGTCTGGCAACTTCTAGCAGTGGTTCAATGGAGAAAGGCCTTGCTTTGTCTCTGCCTCTTTGGCACAGCTCCTCTGTTGGTCTCTAGCCACAGCCAGGTTGCTGATGCTTCTGAGGCTACCTCCTTCTCAGTTCATCCCTGGGACCTCACTTGCTCTCCCCTGTTTCCAGTCCCAGTGTGCTCCTTCATGGCTTGAGGTGCTAATGTGACCCCAGAGTGGACTTGCAGCTAGGGCTGATGCTTTGTAAGAGCACCAGCTTCAATGTTCTTCATGTAGAGAGAGGGAAAGCTGAAAAATGTGCCTGTAACAAACTTGTGTTTGTGGTCCAGGCATGGTCGAAAACCAGAGAAGAGCAGGATTGGATAAGGCCTCCCCTTGCATATCACAACCACACTGTGATGCCCAGTACAATAATGCATAAAGTGATGGCAAAGGGTTAACATAAAGGGGCTTCAATGTTTATACACAGTCCTGTGTTAAATAGGTTTGCTATTGTACTAGAAAGGGAAGTGAGCAATGAGGTGGTAAAATCTGCAAAGGATGCAAAGTTACTTAGGTTAGACAGGACCATAGAAGACTGTGAAGGACACCAGAGAGACTAGCTAAGCTGAGTGAGTGGGCAGTGTATATGTGGTTTGCTGTCCATACAGGCAACTAATGCATGCTGGGGAGAAAAAATGTCAGTTTTTTGTGCACTTTACAATGTTCTAACATACCTGCATCAACTCAGGAAAGAGCTGGAGTGTGTCTGACTACTACCCACTGAAACCTCTGCTCAATTCACAGCTGTGCTTAAAAAGGGAAAAAGGAAAACAGATAAGATATTAGGATTCAAACTGGTCCAAGCCCAGACTTCCCTACTTCAGAGGATTTTGTTTTTAAATTTGCATGTGAATTGTGATCCAAGTCAAACTGAAATGAAAATGTTTTGAATTTTCCAGCTAACTAGAAGCTCCTGGGATCCTGGGGCTGCTTGGTGGAACTGGTATATTCCAGTACTGATATCACTTTCATTGAGCAGCTCCAGGGGTCATTGGCATGACTGGGCCCCTCTGTCCCGGGGCCCCACAGCTCCTGGGCACCAGCCTCCAGCAGTGTCCTTCAGAACCCAGCCTTGCATTTGGTGAGGTACCTGGACCTGGCTCATGGGAATGAAATGCTTCAGGATCAGGAAATCAGCATGTCCTAACGAACCTCTGATTTGCAAGAGTCTGACTATCTGCAGTTAGGACGTAGAAGGTGAACAGTGAATAACACAGGAGAGGGGATAATATAATTATACCAATTTGTGATCTAACCCCCTCTGGCCCCTGTATGCTGTACTGGAACCTGTCTCAAAAAGGGCTGTAAGAGCTCTGAGGGGTGTGAGATGAATAATTGAGAACATGGGAAACGCTCGGATACAGAGAGAGAGACAGAGCAGATTGGGAGTGTTCCTATAGAAAGGGTATTGGGTGAGACACCAGGAGTTTCTGTTGTCATCCAGGAAAAAGGGACCATTCGGTGGAATTTAAATTGCCAAATTCAAACCCCAGAAATGCCTTTTTACACAGTGTATGATGAGCTCTAGCACTCTTGCCACGAAGTCATTGAGAAGCATTGAGCAACAGCTGGTGAGGGGTCAGACGTTCATATGGACATAAAGAATATCCAGGGTTGCCACCAGGAATCACGTCTTTGTGGAAGGGCTATTGAGCCACCTGCCTCCAGGCTCGCCCACATCTCTAACTGTTAGAGTCCAGTGTGAGACCTAGTGAGTAGGACTGATTGTACTGACCATCCCTCACCTGTTGCTGTAGCGGTCTGACA
Organism: Alligator sinensis; assembly: GCF_000455745.1. NCBI lineage: Eukaryota > Metazoa > Chordata > Crocodylia > Alligatoridae > Alligator > Alligator sinensis. The sequence goes on along the minus strand of NW_005842725.1, from coordinate 686,957 downwards.
CATTTCTGTGCAGCACCTGCTACTGCTGCTATCTGAAACTAGCCACCAACTGTAGTGAGATGGGGTATGATCTTCTCTGGCTGTGCCTATGTTCTTCTGCTACAGCTGAGATTGTAGGGAAGTTGGAAGTAGATGCGTCATATCAGAGCAACTCAGTTATATCCTGGGGATAGGGTCTGAGACAACTACAGAATTGTAGCAGTCTTGTATGTTCAGAAATAAATATTGAAAAGCAAAGTTCAGCACAGATTCATCCCTTGCTCCTGGCTTCATGAATAGCTGTCCAGAACAGGGTGCTGCTTCCTCCTTATCTGGTCTGATTAGATAAGAGCTTCGTTTCAGCACAGTAAACTTGGAGCATGGATCAAGGTCCATCTTGTGTAGTATGATTATGTTGGTGCATTGAAGGCATTAACTATCTAGTGGACATTGCACATGAACATGGAGCCTGAATACTTTCACATATTGTTCCCAGTAATGGCTCAGGGCAGGTTTTCTCTGCAGCACCAACAATGGAGAGCCAGGCTAGAACAGTCAGAGCACCAGGGTCCAGCTTATGGGACAGCTCTGGCTTTCTGATTTCAGCATGGATTTCTTGGATGTTGCCTGTGGCCAGGAGATGGTGCTGTTTCTTTTTGCAAGTTGGTACTGGAAATTGTCCATTGACAGGCACTAATGCTGTCTTCTTGGCTCCCTACAGTTCCTCCATCTGCTCCGACATGCCAGATCCATGGGAGCCCCTACGTCGGGGGCAACATCACCATGAGCTGCAAGTCGCCCTACGGCAAACCTATCCCCAAGTACCGATGGGAACGCACTGCACCCACAGCCCAGCACTTCATCGAGCCATTTCAGGGTAGGAACCCTGATGCCACTGCACATACTTTGAATTGGGTCAAGGGGGAGGATAGGCAGGAGCCCTAAGGCTCACTGCAGATGGATCTGAGCAGCTGGCTAGCACTGGAGAAAATGCAGTAGAATAGGAGAGTGGGTTAGGCTAGGGGAGGAGAGAGTGGGTTTAGGAGGCAGTGAGGGATGAAGGATGGAACAATGCAGATGAAAAAGAAAGGGGCTCTTGTGGGAGGGCAGAGATTAAATGCATAGACTGGGGCTCATTTAATTGGAGGTGTCAGGGGAAACCCATGAGATGGTGTTGGGGAGATGAGTGGGAGGAGAATCTGAGAGTCATCACTGTGCAATGGCCCGGGTTACCTATCAGTCCAGGTAAGAAATACAGACAAATGGGCACCTAAGGTGGAAATGTCGGGGAGAAGCTTCTCCCAGCCCCCACTGGAGAGGTTGTTGAGTTGAAAGGAGAATCAGGAGCAAGGGGCCTTCAAAGCATAAAGCAGGCATGACTGTGTCCCAGATGCTGGCACAGTAGGGGGTGGGGATGGAGAAGAGGCTCTTAGATTTGGTCTGGAGCAGGGCAATGTCTGTAGCGAGATGGATTTCAGTGAAGGGCAGAGGCCTGTGCAGAGCACCCAGCAGATCACCCTGAGGCAGGGAGAAGGCTGGGTAGAGTGAGGCTTTTTCAGCACTGAGGGAACTAGCACATTCTTGAAGGCAGTGGGAAGAGGAGGTTATGGGATTGAGGGCTGGGTCATTGGGGAGGGAAGAATCTGAGTGAAGGCAAGTGAAGACTAGTGGTTGGAACACAGTTCTGGCTCGAATGGTGCCTCCCTGTGGGTCCTTGGAACAGGGAGATCATTGGCACATCAGGAAGGGTGGGAGACAGGTCCTGAGACAGTTTCAGGTATCAAAGAGTTGGCAGTTACAGCTCTGCTTGCCTGTCTATTAAAGGAGATGCAGATATCGCCAAATTTGCAATGACTTTGTGAAATGTTTCAGTGTCACTGACTGCAGTTTTAGGTAAAAAGAAAAGTTTTGGCAGAATGACTTCCCCCAGATTTGTCCAAAGGAGTGTCACTGTTTTGCTGAGAGGACCACCTGTGTGGCTGAGTCATTGGATTGAGCCTTGGGAAACTAGGTTCAGTCCCCAGCTCTGTCACCAATCCCCTGAGTAACCTCAGACAAGTCACTGGTTCTCTGTGTCCTGGCCACCTATCTGCAAACTGGAGTAGCAACCATTCCTTTCCCCCACCCCCTGTCTCTTTAGATGGAAAGCCATCCAGGGCCCAGGTCACCATACAAGACCGTGAAGCTGTGCATGTACAGCACCTGGCACAATGCATTTCTGATGGGAGTTGAGGCTGCAATCAGGTGTATGCTAACAGTGAATGGGTACTTCAGAAGAAATAGCTGTCAGAAGAATGAACCTAGTCTTTGAGTCGTCTGCCTGAAGGAGGCAGATTGCTCACTTGATAGCCTGGCATGTGTTAATGTTCCCTGCTAGGGGAATGACACTCCCATTGCACCTCTTGATTAGTTAGATACAGTTACTCATTCCTTGGGGTTCATTTGCATGATGCCTGCTAGCTCCCTCTGACTGTCATGTTTAATTAAGTATTTTATGAATGTTTTATGAAGGGAAAAAGTAAGGAAACGTGAAAGGGAAGCTTCTCTGAACAACACGCCTTCCACCACAAGACGCGCAGGCACACATCTCACTGCCTGGCAGGCTGTTATGTAAACTCACCCTGTGCATTTTCTGTGTGCAGTGGCTTTGTCAACTCCTTTGGATTCCTCTCATCTGGGTTCCTTGTCTGGTCTCAAACAGACTAGATTCAGTGAAGGAATTAAGGTGGAAGCTCACATCTCAACCTGCTGCTGCTAAGATTTGGGGCATTTAGCTTAATTTGGAAATTATCTTTGCATTCTCATGGCAATGTTTAAGCATGCCAGGAATGCTCGAGTCTGGCTCGAATTTTGCACCTCATTGAATCTTTTGTCCAAAGGTTTGAAAGCATTTCTGTAATCCTCAAGCATCCTAACACCCAGGGGAAGAAGGGGAAAGTCTCATTCCCCTTTTGGAAGGGATTAGCAGGTCTCTGGGAAGTGTCCTCATCTGATGGTCAGAGTGAGAACAAAACCCAGGAGACCCGGCTCCTATGGAGTAACCATTATGACTGGTGGCAGACCTTTGGGATGGGTGTGTCGGTCCAGATGGCTGCAGAAGTTCTCTGATGTTTCGCAGTTGTCTCTGATTGTTAAAATATTCAAGTTCCTTTACATGATCCCCTTCTTGTAGTCCCCTTGCACAGAACCACAACAGTCCCTTAGCATTATAATCCTCTTAACTGAGTTTATTTTTACTAGGATCTAAGTTTACAATCTTGGCATTGTAGCTGTTTCCAAGTCTTTCTGTTCCTTACTCGCTTCTTAACTTGTAGCATGTTAGACTCGGAAGGGACGTATTCTTTAGACAGAGTTGCATCTTTTGGCACTCAGGCTTCCTGCTGGGAACTGCTCTCACCAGTAAATTCCACTTGTTAACACAATTTGGGCTGTGCAGGGCTTCTTCTAGAACTTGCATGCACGGTTCATCTGCCTTTTTGTCTACAAAGAACAGTGAAGAGCCAGGTGGATGCACAGCAAACATGAAATACTTTGATGGGGCATTGCATATGTCACTATTGCCTGGCACGAACCATGAGGTCACAGAGAACAATCATCTGGTGTCAACTCAACCTTACTGTAATTCCATTCAGGTTGATGGAATTGTACCCAAGGTGGATTGCCTACCTGGGCTGGTCACTCCAAGTCTCACTAAAATGTTTCTTATGTTAGCAGCCCCTTGGGATAAGAATAGCTGGACTACGTAATTGGCTCCCACAGTCTTGCCAGGGCTGACTAGATGCATAACCTTTGTGGAGTAATTGCCCTCCCCCCAGTCTGTCTCTGCTGTAAGGCAGCAGCCCAACCCCCCTTCTTGTGTTGCCATTGTGCCTGCATGACTAGCTGGGCTGCAAACATCCCAAAGGGAGGGGAGCCCTGGTCCTCTAGTGCCTCAGGTTCCTGCCAATGCAGGTCATGTGACTGGTCATATCATAGAATCATATCACAGAAGTCGGGTCGGAAGGGACCTTGTAGATCTTCAGGTCTGACCCCCTGCCTGGGCAGGAAGAACACGGGGCTCAAATGACCCCAGCCAGGTAGGCATCAAGCCGCTTCTTAAAGGTCATCTCACCTGGTCAGGCTGATGTCATTTGGAAGCACTGGTCAGCAGCCAATGGGTCTGCTTCTGGTGGGAACTTGGTGATGAGGTCACAACCAGTGTATAAGAGCCCCTCCATGAGGTAGGGGGGCAGACACGTTTTGGGACACAGCAAACAAGCCATGCAGCCTCCAGAGAAAGAGCTTGGTCAGGCTCTGGATGCATATGAGAGTAACTTACTTGGATTTTAGCTAGTAACTTAGGATGAAGTGATCTAGAAGTGTATCAAAAGGCTATCAAGCTGCTTCTGTTTGCTCAGGGTCTTTCTTTTGATACTTCTCTGACCTGTACCCTTCCCCATGCCTACCCTCTCCAGTCAATAAAGCTATCCATTATAGCAAGCCTTGCTGTATGTGCTTAAGAGGGATGAGGCAAGCCTTTTCTGATGGGAGTTGAGGCTGCAGTCAGGTGTATGCTAACAGTGAATGGGTACTTCAGAAGAAATAGCTGTCAGAAGAATGAACCTAGTCTTTGAGTTGTATGCCTGAAGGAGGCAGATTGATACAGTTACTCATTCCTTGTCTCGGCTGGCTAAGGGAGGCTATTTGTGAATGCTTCAGGTTAAGAGAAGCACCCCAAGGTACCATGGTAGGTTAAGCAACCCCAAGGTCTACAGGGTCCATGTACCTAACAAAGACCAGACTTTGGTGGCAGGGTGGTGGCAACGGTTACCCCAGGCTTGTGGGTGTGCTGCAGGAAGGGGGTTGGCTGGACGCAGGCGCTCCAGGGGGAGACACCCAAAGCAGCGTTATGGTCGGGCACAGTGAGGTGGGTGGCTCAGTGTTGTAGCACCCCCTACTGGCCCGCCACAGTCACCCAGAAAGCTTATCCTACTTCTCCCCAGTGTTTTCTGGTCGTGTTCCACCATTTCCAGTCAGCCACAGCACTGTGAGTATGGCTTTATTAGAATAGTACCCAGGGGCCCCTTTCAAGATTGGGGCCTTGCAGTTCTAAATGCTGCACCGAAGTAGACGTAGTTTCTGGTTCTTGCATTGAACCTAAGGGAATGGGAATGTTAGTGTGTGTGCGTGCATGCATATACATGCTGCAGTGGGGGATGCTGTACAGTCTGCGTAGCTGCAATCAGTTGAGTCATCAGGCAGCGACACAGATATCTCCCAGAACACTGTCTCGCACCCACGCCTGGCCTGTGCTGATTATGCAGTTGGGTTTTATTTG
>NW_005842725.1:678783-681630 GCF_000455745.1 Alligator sinensis | reverse complement strand
TTTCCCTACCCCAGCTCAGAAAAGCTACACTTTTTCTTCTTTGAAATACATCAGTTACTATGGAAACTGTGACACTAAGTGTAGCTTAACGACACTCATGAGCGTGGTACAGAGCTAAGCAAGCAAAAGGAGTGTCGTGTAGCAAATACAGGCTTAGTCGCTGGTAGCCATTCCTTTGCTAAGCCAAAAAGCTCATGGCCTATCCTCTCCATATCACTAGGCATGAAGGTCTCTGACTCGCTAGGATGCTGAATAGGTACAACCTCACTTGAAGCACTGAGGTCACCAGAGCCTTCTTACTAAAGTCCCTTGATCTGCACAGCTGGAGGCTGCTGGAGGCATTGCTGGCAGAGGGAAGTGGGAGCCAGCATGCCTGGCTGGAATCTGAGTTAACCCAGATGCCAAGGCTACCTGGCTAGTGCAGGTTTCTGCTTTAGGCCTGTCTTAAAATTCAGAGAAACCCCTCTCAGGTCTCCACATGTGTACAATGAACTGCAACAAGGAGCAAGACTGAAGGGGTCAACACTGAAGGGAGTGAGTGAACAGGGACAGCAAACAGGGCAGTTTGTAAGGAAGGGGAGGGAAGAGGAAGAGAAGCCAGGCACCAGACACTAGATCCTGCTCCTGGAAGGTAAGTGAGCCAGAGCTACCTTTGTGTTTGGTTTGCTCAGTGTTTGGGCCTTGTTGCATGGTAGATGTAAGCAGCTTCTGGAGCTCTTGTAATTAACCCCTGGATTGGCCTTACATTTAACACCTTTAAGTGGTTTAAAGCAGTGGTTCTCAACCTTTTTCATACCGGGATCCATTTGCCATCGGCTTGTCCCAATCCACATCCCTCTGGCCAAACCGATACCTGACTCACAGTCCCCTGTCCCCCACCCCCCAGCCCTGCCAGAGGGGCCCCAGCTGCCTCCATCCTGCTTGGGCCAGAGCTCAAGCAGCGAGTACTGCCCCTGTTCCACTCCCTGAGCAGTGAGTGCAGACCCTTGTGTGTATGGGCACTGGCCCCGTGCTGCCAGCCCAAGCATGCAGCTCCCCACCATGAAGGACCACCCCTGCCCCCTTACCCTGCTGAAGGGCCAAAGGGCCAGGTGCTTTCTTCCCCCGCTCCCCATGCCCTGTGCAGCCCTGCTCCCATCCTCCTTCCCCAGCACTGACCAACACAAACACACGGCCTGCCCTTCCCACCCTCACCCCCACCCGCACCCTCTCCCCAGCCCTCTAGACAGTCCCCTGGACCTCCAACTCCCCACTCCCCATACACTTACCTGCATCCAGCAGCTGGGGCTGCTCCCATGGTCCAGCCTCACTGCATGCTGGCCACATGTGTCTGTGTTTAATGTTATGCCAATCCAGGACAGGATTATCTTCAACTCACCTAATTTTGTTCCTGTTCCATTAAGGTGTGGCTGCTGTTTTACAGCTATTCTGCCCAAATTGAAGTCCTCCAGCATCCCAGGATGTAATGGCTGGTCTTGAGTTAGGGCATGTGGGGATGCCAAGGTGCAGCAGGTCCAGGCACGGTGCCCTCCCCCACGCTCACTCCGTCCCCTGGGGACACCAGGCAGAGCAAGCATTGCAGCCCCAGAGTGCCCAGTGGCCACAGTACCTCTCACCATTGCCTAAGCCGGCTCATTGCTCATGGGGGAGTGAGCTCTGGAGGAAAAAAGAGGATCAAGCCTCTCAGCTCAGGCAGCAGCTGGCAGCCCAGCCAGCAGCAGTGCAGGGGGGTGAGCTCTGGAGAAAGAAAGGATCAGGCCCATTTTTATGTAGGCTTCTAGTCCTGTCTCTGTTCACCAAGTCTTTAGTGACAAGTTGCAGCTGTGCAGGTAAGGGACAATTAGAAATGTTTTTTTGCCTTAAGATGAGACTGCTTCACTAAGCCAAATAGCACTAAGCTGATTAACGTTTGCGCAGTTTACAGCATAAGGTGTAACAAGGCCCTTTGGTAGGCAGGAAGAGATAGGCAGCTGATTTAAAAGACCCAGAGAGATGACTGGAAGATGTCTTCATATCCTCAAAAGGGCCAATGTTATGCCCAGCTTCAAGAAGGGGAGGAGGGAGGACCTGGGTAACTATAGGCCAATTAGCCTAACTTCTATCCCAGGGAAAATCCTGGAAAAATTCATTCAGGAGTCTGTGCAACGGGTTTGCAGAAGATAGAATTCTGAATGGCAGCCAGCATGGCTTTGTCACGGGCAAGTCTCGTCTTACCAACCTCATCTCCTTTTATGATCAGGTAACTCACCACCTGAATGAGAGAGAAGTGGTGGATATTGTATACCTTGACTTCCAAAAAGCCTTTGATCTGGTATCCCATGATGTTTTCATGAGAAAATTGGAAGATAGTGGGCTTAATTGTGAGATGGTTAGGTGGGTATGAAGCTGACTGTGGGGTAGGACCCAGAGAGTCCTAATGAACTGATCTGTGTCATCCTGGTGAGAAGTGGCCAGTGGTATCCTGCAGGGGTCAGTGCTTGGTCCTGTACTTTTCAACATTTTTATCAATGATTTGGGTGAGGAGGTGAAGAGCTCACTGGCCAAGTTGACGGATGACACCAAGTTATGGGGAAGCATGGTCATGTTTGAAGATAGGATACAGATACAGGTGGATCTAGACAGTAGGCCTGTGCAAGTCAGCAGCGATCTGATCCGGCTTCGGATGGCCGCAGTCCGATCCGGAGCTCCGGACCGGGTTTCCACCTCGATCCGGCCAAAGCTTCAGAGCTGCCTTGGAGATTCGGCCATAGGGTATAATGGGGAATCAATTAAATATCTATAACTTTGTTGTTTTTGTCCAATTTGGATGAAACTTGCAGGGATGGTAGCCTCTGCTGAGAGCATGAA
>NW_005842725.1:666622-678475 GCF_000455745.1 Alligator sinensis | reverse complement strand
GGGCCTAATTGATGCTGGTTAAGTCATTATGTAGTAGCCAGGTCCTGTGTATTGAGCTGGTTCCGGAGTCAATCATGATTGGTTGGTAACTGGGAACACAGCAACTCAGCAGCCAGGCCTGCAGCAGCGTCTGCCCTCCCCTCCCCGCCCCAAGACAGACACAGTCAGTCCCCCAGCACCCCGGGCACCAGTTGTGCTTGTCCGCAGCTTGAGGTGCAGTTCCCCCCAACCCCCTGCATTAATCTTCTTGAAACTTGGCAGGCTTTGTGGCCTCAGTAAGAGCTACCATTTCTGCAGTTTTCATCCCGCTATGTTGCAACGCCTAGACGTGGCATGAGTTTTGCTTTCAAGAATTTGGGGTGCAGTTTCTCCCAAACCCCTGTACCAACCTTTTTGAAACTTAGTAGACTTCATTATCTCTGCAGAGTCTACCACCCCTGAACATTTCATCTAAATTGGACAAAAAACAACAGAGTTATAGATATTTTAATGTTTCCCCATTATACCCTATGGCTGGATCTCCGAGGTGGCTCCGATCTGCTTCGGGAAGCTGAACGAGGCAGCGCTTTGACCCAGATGTGCTGCTTCGGACCCCGAAGCATTCAAAGCTTCTCCGGATCTGAAGTTCTGTCCAAAGCCTCACACAGGCCTACTAGACAGGCTAGCAAGTTGGGTGAGTCAGAACCAGATGAAGTTCAACATTAAGAAATGTAAAGTACCCCACCTGGGGACAAACAATCACCTGCACAACTACAGGCTTGGCAATGCCAACCTGACCAGCACTGCAAATGAAAGAGACCTGGGGGTAATAATAGACCACAGCATGGATATGAGCCAGCAGTGCAACTCTGTTGCCAGCAGGGCAAATAATACCCTGGCATGCATCAATCGATGCATTTCCAACAAGACCAAGGTGGTGATTCTTCTGCTCAACTCAGCATTAGTGGGACCCCAGCTGGAGCACTGCATCCAGTTTTGGGCACCACACTTTAACAAGGACATGGTAAAACTTGAGAGAGTCCAGAGAGAGGCCACCTGTATGATCAGACACTTGCATGACAAGAAAATAATACCCTGGCATGCATCAATCGATGCATTTCCAACAAGACCAAGGTGGTGATTCTTCTGCTCAACTCAGCATTAGTGGGACCCCAGCTGGAGCACTGCATCCAGTTTTGGGCACCACACTTTAACAAGGACATGGTAAAACTTGAGAGAGTCCAGAGAGAGGCCACCTGTATGATCAGACACTTGCATGACAAGACATATGAGGAAAGGCTGAGGAACCTGGGACTCTTCAGCCTGAAAACAGAGAAGGCTGAGAGGGGACTTGGTAGCAGCTTACTGCTACATCAGGGGAGTACATCAGGGGCTCAGTTAACAACTGTTCACCAGGGCGCCCTTGAGGAAAACCAGGAGTAATGGCCACAAACTCCTGAAAGACCATTTCAGGCTCAACATTAGGAAAAACTTCTTCACAGTCAGGGTGTCCAGACTGTGGAATAAGCTCCCTCCAGAGGTGGTGCAATCACCTACCCTGGAAATCTTCAAGAGGAGACTGGACGGTCACCTTGCTGGGGTCACCTGACCTCACCTGTCATTTTTCCTGCCTGGTGCAGGGGGCTGGACCCGATAATCTTCTGAGGGCCCTTCCAGACTTGTGAACATAGTGAGGAGGACTTTTAAACTAGGTTTGCCAGGGGATGGAGACCAAAGCCCCAAGGTAAGTGGGGAAGTAGGTGACCTGGAAGAAGCACAAGCAGGAGCAAGGAACAGGGCCTTATTCTTCCTGAGAAAGTAAGGCATTCAGCTAATTACCTCAGATGTCTGTACATGAATACACAAAGCATGGGAAACGAGCAGGAAGAATTGGAAATCCTCGCGCAGTCGTGGAACTGCGACGTGATTGGAATAACAGAGACTAGGTGGGAGCTCGCATGACTTGGGCCCTGTCCTGGACGACTATAAACTATTCAGGAAGGACAGGCAGGAGAGAAGAGGAGGAGTTGTACTTTGAGTAAAAGAGCTGGATGATTGCTCAGACCTCCAGTGTGAAACTGGAGATAGGCCTGTTAGGAGTCTCTGGCATAGGGTCAGAGAGAGAGCAACAAGGGCAAGGTCATTGTGGGGGTCTGCTATAGACCACCAAACCAGGAAGATGAGGTGGATGAGGCTTTCTTCAAACAGGTAGTGGAAATTCCTGATCACAGGTCCTGTTTCTCATAAGGGACTTTGATCACCCTGACATCCGCTGGGAGGACAGTACAGCAGTGCACAGGCAATCCAGGAAGTTTCTAGATTTTCTACAAGTATGTCGGCAAGAAGAGGAAGGTCAGGGAAAGTGTGGGTCCTTACTGAATGGGGGGAGGCAACCTAGTGACATGATGAGGAAAATGCTAAAGTACTCGATGCCTTTTTTTTTTTACACCTCAGTCTTCACAGGCAAGGTCAGCTCCCAGAGTACTGCAGTAGGCAACACAGTTTTGGGAGGAACTGAGCAGCCAACAGTGGTGAAAGAACAGGATAGAGACTATTTAGGAAAACTGGATGTGTGCGAGTCCATGGGGTCAGATGCAATGAACCCGAGGGTGCTGAGGGAGTTCGCCGATGTGATTGCAGAGCTGCAACATTATCTTTGAAAATTTATGGCATTTGGTAGGGGTCCCAGATGATTGGAAAAGGTCAAATACAGTGCCTATCTTTTAAGAAGGGGAAGAAAGAGGATCTGGAGAACTACAGATAGGTTGGCCTCAGTCCCTGGAAAAATCATGGAGCAAGTCCTCAAGGAATCCATTTCTAAGCACTTGGAGGTGGTGATTGTCACGACCCAGTGATTTTTTGTGCCTCGGCACTATGGAATTTCCTGGCCACACGAGAGCTCCTTTGCACGGCAGAGTGTTCTGCTGCAATTGAGAGCCTGCGTGCAGGAGAGTTCCCGCCAATTTGCAGTTTCCTTTGCAGGATGCATTTCTTCTTTGCAGCACAGAAATGCACGGTGCAAAGAGTTCCCGCTATTCGGATGCAAATTTGTGCCCCGTTATTGGCCAGTGCTAAATTATTCACACGTGGCGGCTAGTAATTGGCTCGCTGGCCGTTTAAAATTCCGCGCGACTTCTGCCCAAGTCGAAGAGCTTTGAGCACGCTGCAGAGTGCCTCTGAAGTTATCTGACTTGCGGCTGCCGATCGATAGACCGATCACCTATCGATCTTTCTTCCCGTCACCGAGCGCAACCCCGACGTACCCCTTTCCCCGCCGGCTCCGAATTGCGGACGGATTAACTGGCTTGGGCCCCGCCAGCTGGAACAACTCGTGTGGTTGTTCCGACGACCGGACCACCTGCGTCGTGATTGCAAGCGGCGTGAGTAAAGTTTTTGCAACCAATAAGTTGTGTCTGCCTCTCCATTCACCAGCCCGCCCTGACGTACGAGCATACCTCGAGTCGGCCCTGGCCGTCCGAGACAGTGATTAGGAATGGTCAAGGGCAAATCATTACTGATCAACCCGATTGCTTTCTATGATGACATAACTGGCTCTGTGGATGGAGGAAGAGCAGTCGATGTGGAATACTTTGACTTCAGCAAGGATTTTGATACGGTTTTGCACAGCATTCTCTCAAGCAAACTAAGGGAGTATGGGCTAGATGAATGGACTGCAAGGTGGATAGAAAACTGTTTGGATCATCGGGCTAAAAGAATAGTAATTGATGGCTCAATGCCTAATTTGCTGCCAGTATCAAGTGGGGGTGGTCCTGGGGCCAGTTTTATTCAATATCTTCATAAATGATGCAGATTGCACCAAGCTGGTTGAAGCTGTAAATGCACAGGAGTGTAGGGCTAGGATCCAGAGAGACCTTGACATATTGGAGGTTTGAACCAAAAGAATCTCATGAAGTTCATTAAAGTCAAGTGGTAAGTCCTGCACTTAGGATGGAACAGTCCCATGCACTGGTGCTGACTGGCTGGGCAGTAGCTCTGCAGAAAAGGACGTTGGGGGTTACAGTGAACAATAAGCTGAATATCAACCAACAGTGTGCTCTTGTTGCAAAGGAGGCTACTGGCATACTGGGCTTCATAGTAGGAATATTGCCAGCAGATCAAGGGAAGTGACTGTTCCCCTCTATTTGCCACTGGTGAGGCCACATCTGGAGTACTGGGTCCGGTTTTGGGCCCCCACTACAGAAAGAATGTGGACAAGTTTGAGAGAGTTCAGCAAAGGACAATGAAAATGGTTCAGGGGCTGGGGCACATGACTTGTGAGGTGAGGCTGAGGGAACAGTGCTTATTTAGTCTGGAGAAGAGAAGACTGAGAAGGGATTTAATAACAGCCTTCAACTACCTGAGGGATGGTTGAAAAGAGGATGGAGCTGGACTGTTCTCAATGGTGGTAGATGACAGAACAAGGAGATATGGTCTGAAGTTGCAGCAAGGGAAGTTGAGGGTTTACTACCCTCCTAGTGTGGAAAAACTTTCTCACTAGGAGGGTAGTAAAGCACTGGAACAGGTTACCCAGAGAGGTGGTGGAATCTCTGTCCGTGGAGAATATTAAGACTTGGCTAGAGAAAGCCTTGGCTGGGGTAATATAGTTGGGGGTGGTCCTGCTTTGAGCAGGGGGTTGTACTGGTGACCTCCCAAGGTCCCTTCCAGCCCTCATGTTCTATGAATCTATGATTCTGTAACACACCGGGGTCACTGGGCCCTTCTGTCAGTTGAGCAGCTTACCTGCTGAGAGGTTGCTGTGACATTAAATTGTGCTATTTTCCTTTTTGCTTCTCCTACAACCATACCATATTATGTAGGCATTTGGCAAACAACATAATGCCTCTCCATTGAAGAAAAGATCTCTCTCTTCAGAACCCACATGTGCTTCACTTGGCTTACACAATTTGACCTACAGCTGCAGTGGTTAAAGGATGGGCCTTTTGGAAGGGACCCAGCATGCTCTCTGTTTGAACTATCCTTTCTAAAGGTGCTGATTACAAGCTCAGGGCCAAACAAACACCAGCCAGGCTTCATGTATAAGCAGCTGTACAATGAGCTGTCACAGATTGCCTCCTTCCAATGCCCTGACCCCTGTCGCACACAAGCAAGGCAGGAAATTGTTAAGCCACACAACTGTACATCCTTTTGCCCCTCTACTCGCAAGCGTGCTTTGCTGTTGCCACAACTACCATGCACCACAGCCTTTATTCTGCTCCTTTAGGGATGCTCTTTCCCAGACTGCTGCTTCAAGTTCCCAGCCTATCCTTTAGCCATGGCTTGTGTTCATGTCTTAGAAATCAAACTCCACCTGGTCCTTGGTGCCTGTCCTAGCAGCACCCATTACTGTGAATCTGTGCCCTCTTCCACTGCAGACCAGCTCTAAACAGTCAGACTGCTGAGCTGGTTGGGAGATCCACTGACTTCAGAGGGGGGCCCTGTGCGAGCAATGGCTTCTGTTCAGGTCAGGCACTTTGCGGGATCATTGCCTAAGTGAAAACAAGCATCAAAAGGAGGTGAGGTGCCGTGGGAAATGACCATAGGCAAATGCTTGGAGCTTAGTTTGACTACTGTGGTGGTGGGGAATTCTAGCACACCTGTGGGTGACCAGAGTGGAATGCCATGCAGCTGGGATACGGGCTCATGAGGGTCTTGTCTTATGAATTTTGCAGACCCCATAAGTGGGAACCTCATGTTGAAAAATCTTTCAAGAGAGATGTCTGGAACATACATCTGCACAGCAAAAAACAATGCTGGTATCTCCAAGTGCAACATAACCCTGGAGGTGAATTCATGTGAGTATACTCCCAGTGTGGTGGAGTCTCCACTCCTGGGCTGGAGTGCACAGACATTATCTAAAGGAAGATTTAAGGCCATGGAGGAAGGGGTCCAGAAAACAGTGAAGGAATTAGCCTGATTTGATATGAGGGGATGCATTCACTGCTCTGTAATGTTGCAGCGTAACTGGAACATACTGACTGGAGGAAAGTTAGGGATTAGCATTAGCAGCAAGGTGAAGATTGCTGCAGGTTCCTTATCCAGCAACAAAGGAAGGTTGGATCTGGCAGGGGTGGAGGGGGAGGGGAATTCCTGTGCCATGGGGAGCCCCCACAACCTAACCAATGGGCTTTCTCTACCACATCCCCTTTTACCATATTCCAAGACAAGTGTGAGAAGCCCAGCTTCACCCTGGAGAAGCTGGCCAGGCTGGCCCTGTCCAGCTTCCTGAGGTTCTGTATTGCTCTGACCCTGGCCTGCCGTCCTCTATAAACTCTGTTCTGATTTTCCGCAGACAACAATGCAGCTGTGATCGCTGGAGCTGTCGTGGGGTGTCTCATTGGAATTGGCTTAATCACCGTGTGCATTCTGCAATTTTTCGTGTGCCGAAAGAAAAAGAAAAATACACAGGAGGAAATGGCCAATGAGATCAAGTGAGAATCTGTGTTGTTTATGCCATCTGTTAGAAAAGCCCCTGGGGAGACTTCCCAAACACCATTGGTGCTTCTGTTCTCTAGCAGCTTGTCGGGGACCTGCATACTTGTAGCTGTCTGGATTGGAAACCTGAGTGCATAACTGAATGGAAAGTTACCAGGGCACAAACATACCATTGTCTCTGAGGCTGGGGCAGCCATGATGTTGTCCCCTCTTTACAAACCTTGTGGTATTTGGTGTGTGTAATAAGGCCCCAGTTCCTGGAATCACATGACTCTGAGACTCTCAACTTCCATTTAAAAATGATCTCTGGATCCCTAATTGAGGAGGAAAACTTGGAAGCATGACCTGTTTGGTCAAAGAACATGAAGACAAATCAAATACACCCCTCATGATGACTTGGAGGCTGGTTGATGGTTTTGCTTGGGCCTAACACTGTAGCTAGTAGCAAAGGCCAGAACTAAGGTTGCCCAGCAACTACATAAGATGATACTGCCATAAGATATTGGTTGAATTTTGTCAAAACGTAATGTTTTGGGCTGAAGCTTTCCCTGCTGGTGGCTGGCCAAGGTTAAATGCTTTCTCGAAAATGTCAGTGAAGATGTTTCAGCCATTTGGGGCAAACAGTTTAAGGGCAAATTTTGTTTTGTTGCTGATGATGAAATGCTTATCATGCTGGTTTTGTGCCTCTGCATCTTACAGTGTGGACCTGAAGTCTGGCCAGGGCCCAAATTTGGCTAAGTTAAAAGCCTTTGAAAAATCTCAGCCTACACGTGCTCATACAGACCTCTCTGAGTTTAACAGCTCAAATCTCCAGAGTTTCTGTCCACAGTGAGCATGTTCCATCTCCACTGCTGCTACTTGTAAATGCAAAGGGGAAGGGAAGAAACAGGAGGGAAAGTAGGGCAGCAAGGTAGAGCTGGGGATGGTAGAGGAGGGGGAGTGGACAGAAGCTGAAGGGGCAGGGGATTGAAGGGCCTGTGGATATAGGCCCTCTTGTAACCTATGTGGTTACAAGAACACACATGATGGAAGAAACCAAAGTCCTGAGTCTTTATTCTGGAGCCCCCAAACAGCTGTGAAGTCTTTAGGCAAAGTTGGAATCTTATCCTTGCACACTGCCTAGTGTCCATAGAGGATAACAGACCACTGCTGCTACCACTAGCTTTGCTAGCTCGAGTGGAAGGGGCCTGTGCTGTAGAGGCTAACATCTATGTTGCATATTCAGACTTTGTTCTGGCATTTCCTGCTTTCAAGTGCTTTGACTTGGCAGCTGTATCATTCTGTTGCCAGAGAGTGAGGGAGCACATAAAGGCAGCACATACTCAGGATCCCCAGATCCAGTACTTGCCAGCCATTTTATCCTGCCCGTCTGCAGAGCCTGGTTCATGGAATAGCCCATTCAAACAGTCTAAGGCGTAAAAGTCCCATGTTCAATTTCCAGAAGTGCCCGGTTCCTTCCCTGGTTGGGAATAATGTGTGTAAATGGGCAAAGACCGTGTTCGCTCCTTTTACTGACCTCTTCTGTTTTCCATTCCAGGGAAGATGCTGTTGCTCCAAAGACACTTTCTTGGGCTAAAGGTTCTGGTTCAGACACTGTCTCCAAAAATGGTACCTTGTCTTCAGTGAACACAACTCGGGACCACAAATTGTACATGTCCAAGCCTGTCTCAGACACAGCCTCCATCATCACTGCTGCTGGCAGCACTGTGGGCTACAAGCCCCAGTACACCACCCTAAGGAGTGGAACTCTAACACCCACTCCCAGCTTATCCAGCCAGTCCCTGCCTCTCTATTTCCCCCCTGTGATGAATGGCAACCATTACCAGAACACTGTGCCAAGCAACAGAAATGCTCTCCACAGGACAAATGGACCTCAGCTACAGCCCCCCCAGCAAGAACCTGCTGTGCCTCAAGGGCTCACCACCTCCACCCTTGCCAGAATGGGTGCAGTGCCAGTCATGGTACCGGCCCAGAGTCATGCAGGGTCACTAGTGTAAGCATCCAACAGCTTGTGCACCCTCTACAGAGAAAAGGGTCTGCAAGTGGCCATTTATCCTTACCAAAGTGAACAGTTGGGAAACAGAAGGGCAAAGCCACTTGCTTCCTGCTCCATGCTCATGCATATATGAGATGTGTGAGGGGAGCAGTTTACATGGCATTTGTGTACAGAAATTCCCAAGGAACAGGCTGCTTTAGATACCCTCTGGACACAGCAAATTCCCCTGCAGCCTCACACACAGCACTCCTCCCCACAAAAACTCCTCCCCACCCCCTGCTCCCTCCCTATGCTGTTGCCTTAGCACTAGGGCCCACCTGCTTCCCTCCTCTGGTGGGAGAGTTTATTTATTGAAGAAATATGGCTGGTGTGTGTGTGGTTATTTCCCCTGCTTTGGGCAGCAGCTCTTTTGGCTTTTTGGCAAAGGCTGTGGCCAAAGGGCTTGAAAAATGCTCTTGATAGTGCTGAGTTGGGGACACGGGGGAGAAATTGGGAGCTGCTTGGCCAATAGCCACCATGGTATCCAAGCTTCAGTTTCAGCCTTTGTGAACTCCAAGATATGACCCCTCCTTCCCATGGTGCCATTTTGTCTGTTATAGGAGCATTTTCCCACTGCTAGCAAATTGTGCTCACTCCCGGTGCAGAGAGCAGGCTTGTCGTGAGTGGAGTTGGGCCCAAGTGGAGCTTCTGGCTAGGAGGGAACCTGTCCAAGCCTGGCTCTGAGCAGCCATACAGTGCTGGGAGTCTGTTTGCTAGGGGAGAAGCATTATAGTACAGATTCCCCTATAGTACAGTCTTCATCCCCATCACTAACCAGATTAAGGCACTGGGCCTAACTGCATCATGGCTGCTAGCTAGAGCTGTTATGAAAGGGTATCACTGTGATAGTGTCTGGTGATGGTAGCTGCCATGAATCCCACCCTCTGCCTGGTAAAGCTGGAGAACACCCCTTCTCTTCACCCATGTACCCCCAATTGCTTGTGTACTCTAGCAGCTTTAGTTCTCTGGCTAGCAGGGTTCACACTTTCCTCTCTCATCTCTCACTATCTGAATCCCCCAGTCTGTGTCCTGCCTGCATCAGGTATTGGGGCAGGGCAGCAGCTCACCTGGGACTTGTACACTCCTTCCTCAACACTGTGGAGAGCTGCACTTTGCAAAGAGCCTAAGCACCCAACAACCAAAGTTGTACCCTGCCTGAGGGGAACAAGGCCTCTGTGTCTTCCCACCAGGAGAGGGTCATGAGCTTGTGCTACTAACCCAAGCAAAGTGTTCTAGAGTAACCTCGTAGTCTAACCATTGTTCTTTTAAGGACACCTTCAGCATTTTGATTCATATTATGCTAATGATTATATTTGTTTATTTAATGGACTCCTTAAACCTTGTGTATTTTGCTTTTTTGGGTAGGAAATAATTTTATCCCCATAGCTACTAACTGCTCTTCCCACCCAGATCGTCTCCCTCTGGTTGTTGTTGTGCTGGCTATTTTTAAATGTCAGCCAGATCCTTCTGCTGGGTGGGATGGGGAAGGCGCTGAGAGATTATTTTTATGTACAATTTTAAAATGTAATATTTTTCATAAATGGTCATTAAAATATTTGGTTTTTATATTTAAATGGGAGCTGAGTTAGCTGCACTCCAGAACAGGCACAGCTCAAGACCTTTACCACTGCCACCCACCAGTGCCTGGCAGGCAGACAAAACTATGCAAACCTCGTGACAGGAGTTGCCATGGGTAGCATGGCCCGTGTTATCAGCATGCCTCTCCCAGCCCTGTGCAAGACAAATATGAATAAACTACATCATAGCCTTGTGGTTCTGTGCCCAACCAGAGCATTTGTAGGGGAAGGGTTAGCAGGAGTAGCAGCAGGAGTGAAGGCCTAGGTTCTCAATGGGACCTAAGTGGGAGGTGCCTCACCCTCCTGGCCCCCATCCCCCTTTCCCCTCCCACCATGCAACTTTCCTGCACTGGTTCTGGCAGTAGGGAAAAAAGAGAAGCAGCCCACGGTGCAGGAGCAGCTGGAGGTTTGTTGCCACCCAGGGCAGATGTCACTTGCTGGTATTTCTGGCCTCTTGACATGCATATTGATGGCAAAAAAGGAGATGACATCTCCCCAGTCAGCACTGAGCCCCTGGCCTCTGCAGCGTATGCTACCGCCACCCTGGGTACAGTACTACCCAGTTATACCTATGACTAAAGCCATCCTCACCTTGACTAGCCACCCACATCTCCATCCCTGAAGAAAGCCTCATCCACCAAGTTATAGGCCACTGCTGGGGTAGGAGAAAGGGCATTGCTCATCACTCCCTTTGATGCTGTTCCAGGGGCTGAGCCACATGACTAGCATAGGACAGGTCACCTGATTTCACAAGGCATTGCCCTTCCCCTACCATGTATTCAGAGAAAGCAGCTGCCTGTACTGAGCTGTGTGTAGAGCTGGATGAGTTCCACGTGCTCTAAGTCGGGGGAGAGGGAGGTGGAGGAACACGTACTTTGAGGATCCTGCTCAGTCGAGGTGTGAGGCACCAAGATGCTTGGTCCTTCCAGGACTGAGGTGCTGCTGGAGGCACACAGAAAGGAGTTTTTATCACCTGAGGAACTTGAATGTCAAAAACCAAGGTGCCAATGGAGTTCAGATATTTTCAGCATGCAATTTGTGGATTGGATTTCCATGCCTAAATTCTGCCTCAATCCCACTTTAGTGCCTAGATCTTTTCTGAGTTCAGATTGTAGCTCAGCAATTGTCAACTGGGGTCGTGTGAAATTCAGAAAAGTTATGAAAACAGCCTTGAGCTTAAAAAGGTGCTCAACCCCCTGGCCTGCAGGCACTATCATCCAGCCCACAGCACTCCCCAGGGAGCCAGAAATTTGGTGGTGGAAGAGCAGTGGCAATTAACATGGCTACCACTTGTTCACCACCAAATTTCCAAGCTCTGCCTACAGACCAGGTGTGGTCTGTGAACCAACTTGGCATCACTTATTTGGCCCACTGATCAGTCCATGCCAGGGCGCTATAGGTGATGAGTAGGGGGTGCACATGTACCCCCTGAGAGCACTGGTGCCCCCCCACTCCAAGAAGCGCCGTTGGCACTTCCAGGCATGCCACTAGCACTTCTGGGCTCTTCTTGTGGACAGTCATCACCCCCTCCAGCCTCAGGAGGCATGCATCGCCTATGCAGGGCTCTGATCATGCTTCTGCCTGCAGCCTAATGAGATGTGGATTGGTCCACGGACTTCCACAAAAAGAGATATTGTTAGGGATCTACCAAAAATCACCATTGCATATTTTTTGTGGACAAAGCCAAATCAGGCAGGCTCTGTGAAAAATGGTGGACTCGCTGAAAAAAAAACAAACAAAAAAACCAAAAAAACCAACAACTTACCAGCAATCAAAGGAAAGTGTAGGAAGCGCTGCAGTCCTGAAATATGGGGTATGGGGGGGAAGAGC